>NC_092696.1:16242407-16336227 GCF_964275005.1 Diadema setosum | reverse complement strand
CCCCTATTTTAGCACAAGTCAATCTTTATTCCTCGTTGACTGTCTATCGGTCCATGATTAAAAATCACTGTGAGAGGACTTCTACTTTGATAAAAAAGAAAGATAGTGAAAATTAAGTCAGGTATCAACTATTCAGAATTGAGCACTGGGACCCATGTTTGATCTCAACTTGTATGCATTTGTTTACTATGTGACTCATAACGAGGTCAGTATGGAAAGCTATAGTACATTGACATTATCTTCAATGACTCATGCTATTAATGCAGAAAAGTGTGGAACAATGGCCGGGTTGCTCATGTAGTATGTATGTTTCCCTCCGTCCAACATTAAGCCATCGAAAAATGCTTTTTAGATGAAAAAACTTTTTTTTTTAGAACTTGGCCAAGCATGTTCAGTGTGAATTGTGTAATTTCCCCATTTTTGATGCAAAATGGGATTTTGTAATCAGAGTATTGGTATTCTAATGTGCTTCAGTTTTGCCTTTTGCATTTACAGAGGTCGGCAGCTCGGATGTAGTGTGAAAGAAAACATATTGCTTGTTACAGAAGTTGATTTCATCTGTGTTCCACCTCTCATGTCCTGCCATCAGGAATGTGCCTTCACTGTTGGATGGGCTCCCATTTCTACAAACCTGGGGCGAGTGAGACATTGATTGAAACAAAGTCCCATCTGAGGAAAAAAAAAAACAAAAACTGTTTCACCGACCTCCCCTGAAACTTTTCGATGTCTTTTATTCGCAGGTCCCAGGAACTTCAACACGTTTGTGCACCGCGAGCCGTTCCCACCGACACGGGGGCCCGACATGAGCTACAACCCCAACGCCCGCTACGGCGGCTTCCCCAGATGCAGGACCCAAACACTACCACGACGAGGGATGCAGCGCGGAGGCCAGAGAGGGGTGTGTCCTTTGTGTTCCCCCATGACTGGATGCTGATTTTCTATCCTTGCTGAAGAGGACAAGTTTGTCGCCCAAATATATTTTGTCAATTGCCAACTTGGTATCTGTACCGTATGCCCCCCCCCCCCCCCCCAAAAAAAAAAACTTACAGCTGGAACTTTCCGAACAATAACTTTGGGAATAGTGAATCAATCTTAATGCAATTTCGAGGTATGAAACACTTCATTACCAACATCTTACAGAAAACCCCATCCAATTTTGCTTCAGTGGTCAAAGAGAAATGAGGATCTTTGTAGAGCATATCAGGAATCCCCTCCCTCCAAATTTTGTTTGTTGGGTTCACAGTCCAAGAGCATCGAAGTGCTGAACTTGGAAGAAACGGACCCATGACATGGTTTACAACAATGCACATTTCTCTGTGACCACTTGACTGAATTGAATGGGGTTTTCTGTAAAATGTAGGTGAAAAGTTATAGTTTCTTTCCCTGAATTATGTTCAGATTGTCAATCATTTTGAAAGTTATCAATGCGGAAATCCAATTGTATTTTTTTTTTTTTTTTTTTTTTTTAAACATTTGTGTATATACATATTCAAAGTGAAAGAGGGAAAACAATCCAGTATACAGGCAACTCATGTTATGACAAAGTCCTCGGGACAAGCAGTGTTCTTTGGTTACATTGAAATTTTGTTATAGCCGAACAGTAAAGTATCAAAAGATATATATGCTCATTTTACTACCTGAATTTTTCGCAGGTAAACAAACTTTAAAGATTAGAGTTTGTCAACCCGACTGACTGGTCCATTACTGAGAATCCTATAATAGAAGACTGTTTTGAGGGTTTTGGGCAGGGTGGTCACAAATGTGTTTTGTTTAAATTCCACTTCAATTCTTGCAGCCGAAAGTGTTTAATTTTGTCCTCCTTTCCCCATTGTTCTCCTTTCGTGGTGCACAGGACGAGGGGCCCAGGTGGACCGCGTAACAGGCGCCGTACCGCGGATCAAGAGGCAGCTTCGGCAAGCCTTCACCGCAAGTCTCTGCGTAGGGCCGCCTGCCCCTGTGTGAGGAGTGTGTTGCTCCAACTGCAAGAGAATTTGCACCACACCTGCAGTAACACTATGTACCAGCACATCCACCCAACCCCCCTGATCTATCAAATAGATGCATATTTGTTTGAAAACAAGAGAAAGAAAAAAGGGTTTTAGCATCGTCAACTTTGTTTATTTCTTGTGTCTGTTGCAACTCCCAATGAGGGGGCATGAACAAATTTTCTAGTCAGATTGAGTCAATTCTACGAGAATCTAAGCCAAGGTTTTTGTTAAAATGTTGTGATACCGAGTTTTGTTACTTTTCAGTTATTTTCTACATTTGTTGTAGGAGTGTTCTTTTTCAATAGACAAACGTGTGTGTGCGTGTGTGTCGCCCAGGTTGATTGTATTTCTAGTGTGCTGCAGGTGAAAAAAAGGAGAGAAAAAAAATCACAAAAAATAGTAAAATACCGAGGTAAAAAAGAAAAAAAAAAATGAGGTGTGGTTTGGAGTTGCCAATTGGACGAAGCATGGCACATGACTGATCGCTCCCAAGAACACAATTATCGTAAAGTGGATTGAGACGGTTGTTGACACCAATACCCAATAATCTTGTAGTTATTTCTTATGTAGCATTTATGAAATAATATATAGTGTTTATTTTTTTTTCATTTTTTTAATGTTCTGCATCTGCATGCAAATTCGGAGAAAAAGAGTTGTTGACTATTTATCTCAATGCAAATCTCAGACAGAGTAATAAGAGGAAGTGGGGGGGGGGGGGAAAGGATTTTTTTTTTTTTTTTCAGGGATAAAGAATGTTGGTTCATAACTATCACAGTTCTTTCAGTCTGTCGTCAGAAATCCAGTGACAACCCTACGTGAATTGCAGTGCATTGTGGGTAACTGGGATTAACCAGTCGCTCTCCTCCTTCTGTTGTTGTTGTTTTTTTTTTTTCCAAGTATTCGATTCTGAAATAGAACCTTGTGTCTGGAACGCTCATGAAAAGTTGAAGAATGAATGCTGCAAAGAGAGCTCAAAGAGATCTAACATCGTAGAAAATGTGTTGAGGGGAAAGGAATATATAGCACTGGCTTCAAAAGCATGTTTTGTGTTTTTCAATACAAGCTTTCCATATTAATAGAAATGGGAAAGAAATCCATTGATGTGTTACCATGGGAATGTGTTACCCACAATGCAGAGCACGGTTCCTGTCATGATGGCACAGGAGCTGGCCGTCGTTCGATTTCAGAGCACTCGTCAATACCAGGAATCATGATAAATTGTCTTTGATATATGATATGATTTCAGAATTTTTTTGTTGGTTTTTTTTTGTTCTGACATTGTTTGCAAATAATAAGACTCGTCATATACTTCAAGTGATTAGTTGTACATGCCTGTTTTGTTGTGTGGCATTCAGTGCGTGGTGTGAAACTACTCCTGTGATCAGCCTCCCCATTTATTACACTGAAATGTGTTCAGGACAGGAGGATGATAACTCCATAGACTTTCTGCAGCCTTAAAGGGAACCCTAACCCAAAGAGCAATGTGTATTGAGTGAGAGCAGCAACATTAGTAGAACACATCAGTGAAAGTTGAGGAAAATCAGACAATCGATATGCAAAAGTTATGAATTTGTAAAGTTTTGGTGTTGGAACCACTGGATGAGGAGACTGCTAGAGGTATGACGTATCAGTGGACAACAATATAAAGAAAATATAAGGAAAATTCCACAAAAATTCAATTTTCATGAAATTACACATTCCATCAACTTGATACTGACATATGTTAAAGGGTAGTAATTATTCCCCCTCCTTTCTGAAAGTGAATAGTCAAGTGCTCTTTCATAATGCTAGAAAGGTTAATTTATGTGGAATTTTAAGCTCTAGTAGTCTCCTCATCCAGCGGTTCCAAACACCAAAATTTTACAAATTCAGAACTTTTGCATCGATTGTCCGAGTTTCCTCAAACTTTCACTGATGTAATCTACTAATGTTGCTGCTTTCACTCAATCCACATTGCTCTTTGGATTTGGGTTCCCTTAATAAATATTCACTTCCATATTTTGCCACTCATTCTATTAGACTTCCAATGTGAAGAAACTTTCCCCCTCTAGTTCTGTTAGTGTTAGTTGAGATGGGTATTCAGGTTTTGACTGTGCGAGAAATTAGAAACCACTTACATGTATATGAAATATTAAAGAGCATACAATTTTGAGAGGTATAAAAAATGTATTTGATGAATATCAGTTTTGAAATGACTGAGATATCTAAAAACAACAACAAAGCAATCCTAATACAAGATGGGTCTCGCCTTTTATTAGGATTGCTTTGTTGGATATCTCGGCTATTTCAAAATCAATTTTCATTAAAGAATCCTTGAATTCCTTTTTAGAATTGTATGCTCTTATGTATTTCATAAATTTCTCATTATCTCACAAAAACAGTTGGAGACCTGAAGCTCCATCTCAACCAAAACTACACTGTATACCATCCCTTTAAAGGACAAGTTCACCTTCATAAACATAAGGATTGAGAGAATGCAGCAAATATTAGTAGAACATCAGTGAAAGTTTGAGGAAAATTGGACAATCCATGCAAAAGTTATGAATTTTTAAAATTTTTGTGTTGGAACCGCTGGATGAGGAGACTGCAACAGCTTGTGATGTCATATGCGTACAACAGTATAAAGAAAATGTAAAGAAAATTCAACATATTTTCGCTAGTTTTTCGCATAATAAAAGAGCACTTGACTTGCCTCTTTCTAAAGGCAGGGGGGATAATATTACCCATAACATAAGTCGGTAACGAGTCAGGGGAATGTGTGCTTTTTTTCAAAAGATGAAATTTTGTGAAATTCTCTAATATTCTCATTATATTGTTGTACGCATGTGACATCATACACTGCAGTAGTCTTCTCATCCAGCGGTTACTGCACAAAAAACTTCAAAAATTCATAACTTTTGAAAGGATTGTCCAATTTTCCTCAAACTTTCAATGATGCGTTCTACTAATATTGCTACATTCTCTCAATCCTTATGTTAATGAAGGTGAACTTGTCCTTTAATATTCACTTAGCGATGTCGTCTGTAGCATGTTCTGTGTTTGAAATAAGTGAAGGATAAGCTCACCTTCATATACAATGTACATGTGAATTGGGAGAATGCAGCAATATCAATACACTATGTATATAGAACACATTAGTGAAATTTTGAGGAAAATCGGACAATCCGCTCTTAAAGGGTGTGTGCAGTTCTGGTCGAGGTGAGGATTTAGCTTTTAACATTTTGCGAGATATTCAGAAACCACTCTATGAGATGTTAAAGAGCATGTAATTCTAAGGGGTATCAAAAGTTTATTTGATGAAAATCGGTTTTGAAATGGCTGAGATATCCAAAAACAAGGTGAAACAAAGAGATCCTAATAAAAGGGGTGGCCTTTCGCCTTTTATTATTATCACTTTTTTGGATATCTCAGCCATTTGAAAACCAATTTTCATCAAATAAACGTTGATCCTTCTTAAAATTACATGCTCTTTCATATTTCACAAGAGGTTTCTCATTATCTCACTTAGGAATGTTCAAAACATAAATCCCCCACCTCAACCAGTACTGTACAGTCCCTTTAAGTTATGAATTTTTGAAGTTTCAGTGCCGCCATTGTTGGATGAGAAGACCACTACAGCTTATGTCACTTGTTTAGAACAATATAAAGAAAAAAGAAAACTCAACATACTAGTATTTTCACTTTTCTTGCCTTTTCAAAGAACCCGTGACTTGCTTCTTTCAGAAGGCAGTGACAAGTCATTGAGAGAATGTGTACTTTAAAAAAAAAAATTAAATTATGTGAAATTCTATTCATATTTTCCTTATCATTCTATGCATGTGACACAAACTGTAGTACATTGTAGTCTTCTCATTGAGCAGTGACTATGCAGAAACTTCAAAAGTTTATAACTTTTTGAATGAATGGTGTGATTTTCCTCAAATTTCCACCAAAGTGTTTTACTAATATTGCTCCATGCATGCACTCAATCCACATGTACAAAGGTGAACTTGTCCTTTACAATTCTGTCAAAATGAATCTGACATTGGTGATCGAGTATATTTTGTTTTGGCGTCGATAGAGGGAGCTTGTGAGACGTAGACAAATATTTTGGAATAATAATTTGAATACGATTTGAATAGTATGTGACAGGAATGTATGGTTAGGGTGTGAGTGTGAAGTGAGTGAGCAGTGAGAGTGAACAGTTGCATTTGAGGCTTGCTGGCGAGAAGGTGCGCAGACGGGTTGACAAGCCAAGAACAGGGCCTGAGCATCATTGCATCTAATTCGGCTGCGTCGCTTGGTGCATTCCCCGTAGACACCGCTGGCCGTCACTCAAAAAAGGAAAAGGGACCGAGAAGCTGTAAGTTTTGCAGAATTTCATATTGTTACTGCATTTAGCACCCGGTAGGAAAGAAGGTTTTTTTTTTGAATCGATTAGAATAGAAGTAAAGAAATGTTAATGTTAAAGAGTATAAAGCAAATACACCATGTGAGGTTCTTGAAATAATGCTTGTTTTTGTGTATGTAATGAGCCAAAATATTTAAGCCAGAGAGAGAACTGGTCTGGTAGTGAGAGGGTTAGGTTGTTTGCATTACTAAAGTGAGATGGTTTGAGTAAAAGAAATAACAATTAGATTTTAATCCTGAACGATGAGTTTTGTTGTTGGTGTAATTGCTACGACATTTTTTTCTGATCATTGTAATAATTATGATATTAGTAATAGTATCGATTTGGTGTGTTGATACACATAATCTACGCCAAGGACGATATGTATGAGGATCGATAAAGCGTAGCTGTGAATCGATTCAGACACAGAAATTAATGGTAAGAGGAAGTGTGTCTTCTCTGAAATTCGGATAAGAATGTTAGAACGATGAGAGATACAGTGTAAAGAGCGTATATGCAAAGTTAGTAGAAGCAGCTAGAAAAGAGTGAGCTTTTACGGGAGAGATTGGTATTGTTTGGTAGAGTAATTCTATCGCTGGATAGTGATAACTGTCCCATTAATAGTGTGAATTTTAACGACTCGCAGAGGTTCAATTAAACGAATATGGTTATGCTTATGCATTTTGTTGTATGGCAATTTATTGCAACAGAAGTGGAATGTGCCATAAGCTTTTGTATTCTTTTGTAAGAAAGGTCAAAATGATCATGAAAGAAGAAAGTGATGTGTTAACAAGCTGAGAATGTTCGGATACACCTGTACCTTAACACAGCTCTGCAAGGGTGAGCACAAATGTTATATTATAGGAGCTGAGGATTAATAGTTGGGTAGAAATTTATTTTGACAAGGGATTTGTTATATTTCTAGCCGTCCGTATCCAGGCACTGAGTATCCGGACTTGTCCGAGGACGTATCCGGAGGCGGATACCGCCCAGTCTTTGAGTCGTCGAGTAATCCCACGCCCAGCTGTGAACAGAAACAGGCAGACACACGCGAACCGGACCATACCCACGCCACTCGACCGTGTGTATCCGGCCACGCCGTGCTGCCACGCCCGTATACACTTCACGCCGCGACGGACTGCAGGAACAGGCGTCAGCCACCTCGCGTGAACCGCGTATCCGACGCCAGGATCCGGCTTCGCCTGAGCAACACTGTACAGTCATCGCGCGGTTATCGACCACGTGAAAGTGCCTTTGATATGTAGGGACTTCATTCATAGGGGGGTTTTCATACGTAGAAATGCACGTGCTCATATAGGGGCTTATTAGAAATGAGGTTACCATAAAACAGTTTATTTATATACATATAGTTTTTTTGTCTTGCATTTTTCTTCCCGAAAACATTTTTTTTTCGGTGACTTTGTATTGATATTCGGGAGACAGCATCCCACCGTGCACCGACGTTGTGTAAATAAAAGAGTCGGATGACCCAATTCATTTGAAACGATAATTCACTGTGTTCAGTTTATTATTGCGGTCGTCTTCCGAGGAACCCTTTGACAAATTCCAAATGTTGAATTTCATCAAAGGGATGGTTACAGTTTTGGTTTAGATTGGGCTGCAGGTTTCCATACTTTCCTTTGTATGTGTGTTTGTGAGATTATGAGAAACCTTTGTAAAATATGAAAGAACAATAATTTTTTTTTTTTAAAGAGGAATTCACAGTTTATTTGATGAAAATTGGTCTTGAAATGACTGAGATAACCAAAAAAGTGATCCTAATAAAATGCCACACGTCACAATTTTTATCTAGAATCTCTTTGTTTTACCTTTTTGGATATCTCCGTTATTTCAAAGCTGATTTTCATCAAACGTTCAATATCCCCTAAAGTTGTATGTTTTTAACATTTCATAGAGTGGTGTCTAAATGTCTTCCCAAAGCTACAAGCTTAATCCTCACCTCAGCCAATACTCTATCATCCCTCTAAAATTCCAAATTTCAAATTTCAAATCATTTGGGCAAGGGAAGAAAGTAAAGGTAGGTTTGTCAAATAACCAACTGGAATCACAGCATTTTATACACGGCAGAAATTCAGTTTGCAGGTCACTTAATTTGACACCCACATGACTCGTACAGCCCATGAGTCATACAGTCCACAAATTGTACAGCCAACGAGTCATACAGCCCATGAGTTTGACGCTAAGCAAATAAGACCTATGTGTCCAACACCAGGCAAATGAGGCCCATGAGTTTGACACTACGCAAGAAAGATCCAGAAGTTCAACACGGTAAGCCTGTGATATAGTGTCAAAATCGTGAGCCTTGTTTGCCTAATGTCAAACTCATGGGCTGCATGACTCGTGAATGTGTATATAATCATGGACCTTTTTTCAATATCCAATTCGCGAGCCGTATGACTTGTGGGTGTCGGTCTCGTGGGATGACCCTGAAATTCAAGGGCTTTCTGAAGTCCAAGCATGAAGCTTGAAAGGTTTTGTCAACTATTTAAAACAATTATCTGTTTAAAAATACCTGACTTTTTGAAGTGTCAGTCACAAGTCTTTGTGCACGACAAGGGGGGTATGACCATATTACATGTACATTGTATTAGGTAAATATTGCACCCCTGAACACCCCTGTCAAAATTTGAACATAAAAACTCATCCATTCAATACTTACAATCTTCACTTCTCAATCACAGCATTGCCAGTTCAATGCGAGCTTCTCTTTCATCAACCAATGAAAAGATAGGGCGCACGTCACGAGACCGACACCCAGGAGTCATACAGCCCATCAGTCATACAGCCCATTAGTTATACAGCTCAAGAGTCACACAGCCCATGAGTTCGACACTAAGCAAACAAGGCCCACGAGACCGACACATTAAGCCCCGTGTTGAGTCTGTCGAACTCGTGGGCTGATTTTAGCTAGTGTTGAACTCATGGGCTTTATTTGCCTAGTGTAGAACTCATGGGCTGTATGACTCATGAGCTGTACGACTCGTGGACCCGTTTTCAATGTCAAACTCGCGGGCTGTATGACTCAAGGGTTGTTGGTCTCGTGGGATGACCCCTAAAAATTGATATCTGATAGACAATTACCATGACAAAGGTGCAAGTGTGATTTCTAATGACCAAGTTCATATTTATTCAGATCCCATCTTTATTGATTCTATGAAAGAACATTTTTGCATTTACTGACATTTTGTACACAATAATACACATTTCACATCACAGTTACTTGTTTCCATGATAGTTACAATGAACGTTACTGTATAACACAATTAAATCAACTAAAGAAGTCCCTATGATTAGTATAATGTGCCTCCGCTGTGTTACATTATTCTCCAAACATATTCCCAGTACATCCTAACAACAACAAATACAACAAATTGATATCACATTGTAAGGAGGAAACTAAAAATGTCTGCCATTTTTTGCTGGAAATAATAAATTCTAAAAATATAAGAAAAACAAAAATATCAATTGGTTTAATAACTGAAATGTGTGTACGAGTATAATAATAATAATAATAATAACAATAATAATAATAATAATAATAATAATAATAATAATAATAATAATAATGATAATAATAACAAAATAATAATAATAATAATAATAATAATAATAATAATAATAATAATGATAATAATAACAAAATAATAATAATAATAATAATAATAATAATAATAATAATAATAATAATAATAATAATGATAATAATAATAATAATAATAATAATGATAATAATAATAATAATAATAACAACAGTAATAATAATTAGTGTTTCAATGGTTCATTCATGGGATTTATTGGTACTACATATGGGAGTGAGAGCTAATTATGTATTACCAGCATAACATGAACACTGGTATAGTCTTGGTGTACAGAGGGAAATCATATTACCTTACAGTAAATAAATCCAATGAAATCAAACACAATTACCCGAATTGACTCCTGAAATTCATAAAAAGGATTAATTGTACATTCAAACTTTTGAGTGTACAATGTTATCCTATTGTGAATTTCAGAATCAATTCACAAAATGGTAAAGCACTAAAGTAAAATATAATTTCTATATATCTATGATTATTATGATTATTATCTGTTACCAAGTCAAACATTTTGTCAAGATGTGCATTATGAATATCATGCCTTTTCATCTGCAGGAACCTGTGAGTATATGTAGCCCATACCATTTTGGATGGGGGAAGTATATTCTATACATTTCACATAAACATGATATTGGTGGCAGAAGGAAGCAATGGCAAATTGGTTGTGTTGTGAGCATGAAGTTATCACATACAACGTTTTACATGCATGCAGCAACATTCAAATTTCACGAGTCTCATCATATATGAGGTATACGTTGTACATGTATCAAGATCTGCACACACTGATTTAATACAAGAATGAGTTGACACAGAATATCCATTTAAGAAAGTTCCATTGATATATAATGGGCCTGTTTTTTCTTCTTTCACTTCCTTTATTCATTTGTACTACAAAACAATTCATGCGGAAACATTGTTTTTGGACTTTGGTGTGTTGCTACAGTTATATAGTAATTGTACTTTCATTTCTGTAGAAAGTGGTATCCTACTGGTATCCTATTTTTGGGCAGCCGCTATGGATAGGCTTGACTGTAGGGAATGCAACCCACCTATAAACTATACACAGCCCAGTCGCTGTAAAAACATGTTTCATAGCGGCTGGGATGTGTAGCCGAGTTACCCAACTCGGCTCCCTTTGAAGACAGATCATCAACATTTTGTACAAGCGTCCATCACTACTAACAAGAAAACTTGGCTACACACTGACCAGGATGGCAGATATCCTGAACGCTGAAGATCTAAAAGAACTGGACTGCATTTTAAAAAGATTAAAGAGAGCTTTCAGAAACTGATACAACTTGATCGGGGTTTGCATACTAAGTGTCGACCCACATTTGGGAGAATCCCGCCAAACTACCTCTTTCACAAGATATGATATGACACTTCATATTAAAAAGTAGCTTTATGTCAGCAAGAAGAGTGAGCGAAGTTGGACAGGAGAGATCATGGGATTTTTAGAGATGAAAATTTTGCACAGCTGGCTCAGTGTACCCTTGCACAAATGGCGTTGTACAATAGGAGACGACCGGGTGAAACACAATTTCTCAAGGCCGACGCCTGTAAACAGGAAAAGGCTAATAAAAGGACAACATGCACACAGGCAGAAGTGCTATATGATATGCATTCTTATCCTTGTTAGAAAGAAAGTAACAAGGAAGCTGATAGACTTTCCTAAATTTACATTTAAGGGGCAAAAGAGATAAAAGGTGTGTCTGTAGCTGACTCCTACTGTATATGATAGAGTCTATTAACAATTCTGTGCAAAAAGAGTGACAGAAATGTGACAAATGTCAATCCTGGCAATCCATACATATTTGGCCATGAATCACCTTGATGGTAAAGGACCACTTTTAGGTCACATGACTGCTTGCATCATTTTGCAAGTGAATGTAGATCAGGCAGGAAGATCTGATGTAGCACTACCCAACCAGGCAGGCAGATCTGATGTAGCACTACCCAACCAGGCTGGCAGATCTGATGCAACACTACCCAACCAGGCAGGCAGATCTGATGCAACACTACCCAACCAGGCAGGAAGATCTGACGTAGCACTACCCAACCTGGCAGGCAGATCTGATGCAACACTACCCAACCAGGCGGGCAGATCTGATGTAGCACTACCCAACCTGGCAGGCAGATCTGATGCGACACTACCCAACCAGGCAGGAAGATCTGATGTAGCACTACCCAACCAGGCAGAAAGATCTGACGTAGCACTACCCAACCAGGCAGGAAGATCTGATGTAACACTACCCAACCAGGTACGTAGCCTTTTGTCAAGGCCCTCTCGCTGTATGGTGAAGAGAGCCCAGCTGAGTGGGGTTGCGCGAGGGCCTTTTGAGATCTGCTTCGCATCCTTTTGTTAGCCCTTTGAATTACCGACTTTTGCTCCCCGATTTCGGGAGCAAAAGTCGGGGTCCAATCAGCGTGTCTGTCTGCTCGAACCCGATTTGAATAGAGCGAATGCACGCCGCTGCCGCAGACCTCCCAGAACTCTACACACTCTCACAGAACTCTACACACAGAGTGTGTAGAGTTCCGTGGCAGACCTCCTCGGGTGGTCAGTGATGCATGCGAACAGGCATGACCACCAAGGCTGAGGATGCGGGGAGCGCGCCATTCCATTGGTTGACCGGAAGCCATTAAAATGAGTATTCAGAAGGGTTCACGTGTCATGAATAATAATGTGTGCAGCAGATCTCAAAAGGCCCTTGCGCTGGCGCGCTCGGCTGGGCTCGCTTCGCTCGCCCATTACAGCAAGAGGGCCTTGACAAAAGGCTACCAGGTACGCAGATCTGATGCAACACTACCCGACCAAGCAGGCAGATCTGATGTAGCACTACCCAACCAGGCAGGAAGATCTGATGTAACACTACCCAACCAGGCAGGAAGATCTGATGCAGCACTACCCAACCAGGCAGGAAGATCTGATGTAACACTACCCAACCAGGCAGGAAGATCTGATGCAGCACTACCCAACCAGGCAGGAAGATCTGATGTAACACTACCCAACCAGGCAGGAAGATCTGATGTAACACTACCCAACCAGGCAGGCAGATCTGCTGTAGCACTACCCAACCAGGCAGGAAGATCTGACGTAGCACTACCAACCAGGCTGGAAGATCTGATGTAACACTACCCAACCATTCAGGCAGATCTGATGTAGCACTACCCAACCATTCAGGCAGATCTGACGTAACACTACCCAACCAGGCAGGAAGATCTGATGCGACACTACCCGACCAAGCAGGCAGATCTGATGTAGCACTACCCAACCAGGCAGGAAGATCTGAAGTAGCACTACCCAACCAGGCAGGAAGATCTGAATTAGCACTACCCAACCAGGTAGGCAGATCTGATGTAGCACTACCAACCAGGCAGGAAGATCTGATGCGACACTACCCAACCAGGCAGGAAGATCTGACCTAGCACTACCCAACCAGGTAGGCAGATCTGATGTAGCACTACCCAACCAGGTAGGCAGATCTGATGTAGCACTACCCAACCAGGTAGGCAGACCTGATGTAGCACTACCCAACCTGGCAGGAAGATCTGATGCGACACTACCCAACCAGGCAGGAAGATCTGATGCGAAACTACCCAACCAGGCAGGAAGATCTGATGCAAAACTACCCAACCAGGCAGGCAGATCTGATGCAACACTACCCAACCAGGCAGGAAGATCTGATGTAAAACTACCCAACCATTCAGGCAGATCTGATGTAGCACTACCCAACCAGGCTGGAAATCTGATGTATTACTACCCAACCATTCAGGCAGATCTGATGTAGCACTACCCAACCAGGCTGGAAGATCTGATGTAGCACTACCCAACCAGGCAGGAAGATCTGATGTAGCACTACCCAACCAGGTAGGAAGATCTGACCTAGCACTACCCAACCAGGCAGGAAGATCTGATGCAAAACTACCCAACCAGGCAGGCAGATCTGATGCAAAACTACCCAACCAGGCAGGAAGATCTGATGTAAAACTACCCAACCATTCAGGCAGATCTGATGTAGCACTACCCAACCAGGCTGGAAATCTGATGTATTACTACCCAACCATTCAGGCAGATCTGATGTAGCACTACCCAACCAGGCTGGAAGATCTGATGTAGCACTACCCAACCAGGCAGGAAGATCTGATGTAGCACTACCCAACCAGGCAGGAAGATCTGATGCAACACTACCCAACCAGGTAGGAAGATCTGATGCAACACTACCCAACCAGGCAGGAAGATCTGACCTAGCACTACCCAACCAGGCAGGAAGATCTGATGCAACACTACCCAACCTGGCAGGCAGATCTGACCTAGCACTACCCAACCAGGTAGGCAGTTCTGTAGTAGCACTACCCAACCAGGTAGGCAGATCTGATGTAGCAATACCCAACCAGGCAGGAAGATCTGATGCGAAACTACCCAACCAGGCAGGAAGATCTGATGCGAAACTACCCAACCAGGCAGGAAGATCTGATGCAACACTACCCAACCAGGTAGGCAGATCTGATGTAGCACTACCCAACCAGGCAGGAAGATCTGATGTAACACTACCAAACCAGGCAGGCATACATTGTAGATGCTGTGGCTCCATCAGAACCTGTTACCTCATCATCACCATTGATCACATGTGATTCATTTGTGAGCGTGAGAGTCCAAGTGATTGGGCGGAGTGAAGGAGAAATCTTTGTCACCAAGGTGATCTCCAAAGAAGACACCATAATGTCAGATTACATTATATGGAGCAAAAAGGAAAGCAACATCTATACATGGCCAAATGATCAAGGAACAGTACTTCCCTGCCATCTCTATTATAGATTCAATACGAAGTTGACTCTATGCATCTACACATTGCAAAATGAAAGCAGAAGTCAGAAGGAATCTTCAGTATACTTCATACCAATGCAGAATGTGAAAAGGTTTTCAGTGAAGTCCAGAAGAACAAGACAGACTTTCGTGGATCCACTAGCAACGAAACTCTTGTCAAGTTTGCTAATCACAGTCTGTTAAATAGACTCAATATGTGCAAAGTTGATTCCATGCATCTACACATTGCATAATGGAGCTGTGAATTGTCTTCTTTTTCTTAGATTTCCCTGGGATCTGACATCCAGATCTGGGAGGAGACATTCTCCACCATAAAGAGTTCTTCAACAAACTCTTTGTTTGTGAAGAATCTTGCAGTGACCGCTTGGGGGTCAGCAACCCTGAGGGGCAGCTCTGTGGAGGGGAAATCTTGTCAAAGACAGGCCAGCCACACAGTGGCTGTAGATGGAAAAGCTGCTTGCTATCAAAGGTACAATATGTTGCAGAATTAATGTACCGTGAATTTTAGATTTGGTGCAAATGCATACCATTTCTCGAGCTCATACATGAACATTGTAAGTCCCATCTTGCTATTATGAATCAAGCAGAACTCTTCTAGCTTCCGATGTAAAGATGTACTACATAATAATACAGACAGCTTTACCTCATTCATCATGGCTAGACCAACTCACAACAAACCGATGTCTACGAACAAAATGAGGGGTTGCCTAAAAAATGAGATTTGCCAGAATATCAAGTTAATGTAGGAATCATGGTCTCACTGAACGTCAAATCAAAGATGAGTTCCATTGTTCTAACCTCACAATCTGCTCACAGAACAAAGCATGCATCAATCGCCAGTGCAAAAAAAAGTGTGGGGTACAGAAGAAAGTGCATGAACATCTTGCCGTCTGCTTGAAGCTGTTGAAGAAAACAGCACATGCAAATGGAAACGATGGAAGAGAACAAGCAACCAAAGTGGAACGAAGAAAATGAGCCTGGTATAATGGTAGACAAGGAAGGCACAGTAACTGACCTTTTGGCAGAACTGAGTACAGAACTTGAATCGTTACCATTGCATCTGTTCAATCCCTACAAAAAAGATTTCCGAGATCACCCTGGGATCTGACATCCAGTGAATTGTCTTCTTTTTCATAGATTACCCTGGGATCTGGCATCGATATCGGAGAGGAGGCATTCTCCTCTATCAAGAGCTCCTCGACGAACTCTTTGTTCATCAAAAATCTTGCCGTGGCAGTGTGGGGGTCGGGAACCTTGAGGGACAGCTCCGTGGAGGGACAAAGCTGTCCCCGCTTCAAGGACAGGCCAGCCACACAGTGGTTGGAGATGGAAAAGCTACTCGCTATGTTAATTGCTATGTCAACAACGTGGACAGGACTGAGATGTCAGCAATAGCGGAGAAGTTGCAGAGTCTGAAACCACTCACAAAAATTATCCTAACTTCTGTTGTTAGAACGACGGTCAATGGCGTGGAGACGACTCTTCAGTTGACACTGAATTCTAAGGTAGGCCTATTCTATGTAGTAGTTGGTATGTCTCAAAGCAAGATTCTAAATCTAATAGTCTTGTGCTGTATTAGGCTTTATTGAGCTTAAACATGGTCTATATTTCAATCAAAAGTAGAAACAAAGGAAAAAGAACCTGGTAAACTCATGAAGCAAAATGTGAATGCAAACTTGGACACAGAACGAAATGATAGTCTGCAGGTATCTACTGAATCTGTATTGAATGTATATTCAAAGTGTGTTCAGTCACCTCATGTTATGGCAAAATACACTGAGTAAATCTATGCAAAAACACGAAGAAGTTGGGCTGATGTGGCTAAAAGCACTCCGAATATGACGAATGAATGTTGCGTTCCGAATGGTGATCGTACTACATGTGCCTCTGTCCCTTCCACAGACATTGAAAAAGAAGTTTGGAATGTGACCTGGCTCTATGGAGGTGGAAATGCAAATGGTGATTGTTCAGTCATGTTCATCATTTGAAAACTGGATTTTTGCTTTTGAAAGTGGAATGTCAAATGTCAATGTTTACTTTTTAAAGTGTGAATTCATGGTGTTGGAATTTTTTCACTCTTTTTGTGTTGGATATGATGTGAAGTAGCTATGAAACCCTAGCAAGCCAGAAAAACACAGTCATAATAGACTTTTTTTTTCTTTTTCTTTTTTTAGGAGGGGTGAGTTATGAGTAGGTGGAGGCTGTGTGTTTATAACTAGTTGATGGGCATGACATACTGTACATGTCACTTTTGTTTTTCTTCTGCTATATTTGTTTGAAACCTTGATTTTTTTATTTTTTTTTAAAGGAGGGGTGAGTAGGTGGGGGTTGTGTTTATAAATAGGTGATGGGCATGACATACTGTACATGTCACTTATGTGTTTCTACTTTGTTTTTCTACTATGTTTGTTTGAAACTGATTTTCTTTTTTCCTTAAAGTTTTGGCTTTTTTTTCCTGAAAGAATTTAAGAAATGACCACATGACACTTCTTTTCTTTTCAACTAATTCTTATATCATATTTATCAATGAAGAACTAATCTGATACAAAATTAACAAAGGAATTGCAGAATTCTTCAGCTGTCAACATGAAGAAGAAGCGCGCAGCCCCATGCCCAGCAAAGCCAGGAATGAAGAACCAACTTCTCAAGGACAATTATGGTTCCATCCCAGAGGATCACCAAAGCCTGAAGGTTGGTCACATTCTGCGCCTTCACATGGATAATGATAGGTCGGTCACATCTACTATTCGTTCCCTTAGTGAAATTCTTCCTGCTTCAGCTGTTATCACACCTAGTAATGTGAATCCTATCATTAACAAAAGTGACCGACTCGAGAACATTGCAAGACAAAGCGAAAAGAATAATTTTCTAGATATGTGTGCAAAGCCATTTGTGTTCACATGTAAAATACAAGAACCAGCAGAAAAGCCAAACCTACCCCTGCCCACAACTACCAGAGATCACACAGATGCAGTTACTCCAGCTGACATTCCTGGTCCATCAATGACTTCACCGTCTCGCTCATACGCAAGATTAAGTGGACAGTTAACTCCAAGGAAACATGCTCTGAAAAAAAGGTTAAACTTTGTTTCTTGCAAAGGACAATCAGAACGAAAAAGACTGAATGAACGCATTTAAAAACTTCGCGAAAGCATTCCAAAAAATAATGAAATGAAACGGCTCAAACAGGATATTAAACGGAAGAAGATTAGAATGAATCAGAAAGACATGAAAATTTCAGACTTGAAAAGACAACTAAAAAATCTGAAGAAAAAGCAACAAATTCATGAAACTACACACAGTAATCCTGACCTGAAGCAAATACAGCGTAATCACAAATGACTTAAAATAGCAAACAAACCAAAAAGGAAAAGTGTAGCAACTGTATCAAAAGAGCAGTTTGAGAAAGTTAATTGACCTGGATTTCCTAATTCCATCACACCCGAAACTGACAAACCAGAAGAAATTGTGGAAAGATTTTCCAGAGTTGCTAAAAATGATGGAAAATAATAATAATAATAATAATAATTGTTTTGGATATAAACTCCAAATTTTATTGTCCGAAAATGGAAATTCTTTTTTGCCCAATTGATCGTGGGCCCGACAGCCAATGAGTAGCGCCAGATCGACGTTGCTCTAACCTTTTCAACTGTTGAACGGCAAACAAGGTAGCAGCAACTCCCATCTTTTAACGTCATTTGGTATGACGCGGCCGGGGTTTGAACCCACGACCTCCCGATTGTGAGGGCAGCCGCTCTACTTACTGAGCCAACACATCTGACTAATGAAGAGATTAGTATGTTTGAAACATCAGCTCGTGTATGGTTATCATTGTATTATGATACCCACTGCAGCACTGATATTACCCCATACATGCATGTATTGTCTTGTCATGTTCCAGAGCTTATGAGACTTCATGGCAACATTTCCCATTTCTGCCAGCAAGGACTTGAAAAAGTAAATGACTTGGTGACAAAGTGGTACCATAGATCCACAAATTTTGGCTCCAACTCTATGGCCCAAATAATAGCCAAGCAACATAGGCTTCAGTTATTAAGCCCAAAGTACAAACCTAAACCCAAATGGAATGTGACATGCAGCTCATGAAAAGAAACTGGACATACATGTAACAAACAAACTTGCCATGGTGCTGTTCCTCAAAATAATGAGTGACGAGTAGATGGAGGAGTCCTTACTTTGTTTTTGAAATAAATTAGTGAACTTGCATCTCTGACAAATTTGAAGATAATATGCATAATTTGAATTTTGAATGTAAATACATGTAGTATGTAGTAAGAGACAATGATGTACACCATGTACAGTTTGAATAGTCACGAATGTGTTATCCTGATAAATTGTAATTTTTGCTAATACTGCTATTTTTTTATATTTACAGTAACTGCCAACATGACTGGTCACATACAAGTATGCAGGCTGAAACATCTCAATGTTGATTATGTTTTTAACCTTAGAGCTTTTTTTTTCTGTTTTTGTTTACATTGCAAAACATAAAACAACCTTTTTAAGTATGATTGATGTACAATGTACATGTATTTTCACAAAGGAATTCCTGAGTGATACACTTGTTTGTACTTGGGTGACCTTTAAATAGAATTTATGCACTATGCCTTTATTCTTGTATATAAACAGCATTATATTTTAATGCTGTGAACTGTTGATGACTAAAATGGATTGAGGCCTATGGTATTCCAGACCAAAAAGCCCAGACAGTGGCCGACGTCGTCGTCCATGAATTCATAGCACAGTTCAGGACCTCACTCGAAATCCATTCAGACCAGGGAAAGACTTTCGAGTCGAATTTGTTTCGTAGTATGTGTAAGCTACTCAAAATAACCAAAACAAGAACCATCCCCTACCACCCAGCCTCGAACGGCATGATAGAGAGATTTAACCACACTTTGGTGAACATGATTGCATCTTACGTTGATAAGAAACAGGACGATTGGGACGAACATTTATCTCTATTGACTGCCGCATACCGTAGAGCTGTTCATGAGAGCACGGGATTTTCCCCAAACTTTCTTATGTAATAGGGCGCGAAGTACGGACCCCGATCGAGATCTCGCTTGGCGTGGACCGGCCGGACACCAATCAACATGATCTCGACGATTACGCCGTCAACCTGGGCACCGCTATAATGACGGATGCACATGAACTAGCTTGTAAGCATTTAGCTGCTGCGACGCTGCGGCAAAAAAGAGACCATGACTGTAAACTCTTTGTAAATCACTACAATGCTGGAGACTTTGTGTACTATTTTGATTCACCAAAACTGAAAAATGCATGTTGGGTTGGACCACGTGTTGTGACAAAAAGATTCAGTGACTTAATCTTCGAAATTCGGACTAGTTCGAATGGACATGTAAAAGTCTTACATCATGATCGCCTAAAGCCCTTTACCAGTTCGGAAATACCGGTTTGGGCGAAAGAACTGCTGAAAAGGGTTCAAGTAAAGTTATTGTTAAATAATAAACGAGAGTCTGGAACCCAGACTAGTCTAAAGGACACAGTTCCCCCACGTCGCTCCGCCGGAACGTCCTGACGGCCCGCCAGGTTTGGTGTTTAGAGGAGAGGGGTAGTATTATTTTAAGATAAATACTTTCGCTTTAGGAGAAGTGTGGACTTTGGAGTGACGTCGTAAGCAACATTCATGCTCGATACTGTTTAATTGTTGGTGTCTGTCAGGAAAACTTCTATATACACTATATGACATGAACACAAATGTCAATGGATTCGTTTGATTTTAGGCTGCCTGGCACAGTCTTGTTGGATTATAATTTTCACTGTGGAAAGGTTGTATTAAGATAATCGACATGTTGTCAGAATCCCTAAGATAACAAACCCAAAGGAACCATGCATTAAGTCCAAGCCATCAAGTATTTGTGGCTTTGAACTTCTACGCGACTAGGGCTGTCATTGACACTACCTCCACCATCCATGGCATCACAAGAAGTATAGCATCAAGGGTGATCCTTTGTATTCCTCTTTTTCTTACTCTTCACAAATGCAGAGTCAACACCATGACTTCATGCAAGATTTGCAGGAGAGAGATAACCAACAAGGCAGCCATGCAGGCTCACCTGCACAAGAAACATGACTACCCCCTAACGCTCAAATGCGACTACTGCACATATGAGAACGAGGGGCGCGCAGAAATTGCCCGGCACTATCGCCGAAACCATGCAAAGGCAGGAAATGAATACAAATACCTAACATTTGAGGCTGCCACTAACGACTTCGTGAGTAGAGAAGATGACAAGAAAGAGAGGGAGAGGGGAAGAGTAAACAAAGACAAGGTAGCGCTGAGAACCACGCACAAGACTCCCAAATCTCGATACACTCCGATAGCCCTAAGCCAATCAGTGCTGGCATCTCTATCGAGAATTATCGAGATTTATCAAAAATTATAAAAAATTAACCAATGGGACGACAGGATGCTATTTCAACGAATGTAAACTCCCATATCACGATTGGTACGCCACTGGAAATATACACAGATCAGGGAAGATATTTTGATTCTTGATCTGTTTCGCGATTTGTGTTAATTACAAATTTCTAAAACTTGGGACTACCCCATACCATCCATCGTCCAACGACATGATCCAGCGTTTCAATTGTACACTCGTGGATATGATCACGGTGTTCTTCGACAGGCGACAAACCGACTGGGATGAGAGTCTACCTATGCCGACATCCGCTTACCGCAGCACTGCCAACGAGTCAACCGGATTTTCCCCTAACTTCTGATGCTCGGTAGGGAAGTTAGGACCCCAATTGAGGTCGCGCTAGGAATAGGCAGCCAAGACAATGAGGGAAAATCTCAGAACGACCACGCCGCTGACATCGTCGCCACGATGACAGAGGCATCCCGTACAGCAAGGGAATACCTAGGGAAAACAAGGGCTAGACAAAAGAAAAATTATGATTCTCGCCTATCAGTAAATAATTTCCATATCGGTGACCTCGTCTATTATTTCGATTCGTCTAGACGCAAGGGACTCTCCCCCAAGCTAAATCCTCACAAGTGGGTCGGAACTTGTGCAGTGACCCGGCGATCAAGTGACCTTACGACTGAAATTCACACCTGTGAGAATGGAAATACCAAATTACATCACGATCGTTTGAAATTGTACACGTCGGCAGAAGTTCCGGCGTGGGCCAAAAACATTTCCGCAAAATTGAAGCTGATGGGCAACCCTGCAAGGCGTCATGTTAGTACCCAGACGAGAGATAAGGATCTGGTCATGCTGCGATGCTCCGGAAGGAATATCAACCCACATGAGAAACTGGTTTATGGCTGATGCTCTCCGTATACCCCTCACCGTCTCCAGGGAGTAAAGAAAGAATGAAAGGGGAAGTTGAAAAACTGAAGACGTAAAATGAGGCGTTACATGGATCGCTGACAAAAGAGAGAGCCGCTCGGGAAAACCTGGAACGGCAGTTGTTTTTCCTACAAGGTATTTATTATGTCCGAAAAATCCGACAGACTCCACCTGTGAAAACAAGTGAGTGAAATATGATCGATACATGTTGCTTCCCCTCCCCTACATTCCTCCAGTAGAACAGCAATCAAGATAAGATATAGCCTGATGCGATGCGGTTGTTCCCAAGAATCGTCATCAGTTGATTTTTAGCTTTCGCCACGGGAACATTGTCGGATTGTTTTCCTTACAGTACTGGGACCATGTCGTCTAATAACCATTACACTCACAACTTTTTCTCATCTCTCGACCCAGGAACCCCGTAATAGACAAGGAGAGGCAGCTGATAATACACTCTATCTAGAACTCAATAAGTCAACCGTATGACAAGCCCGTGCTGCAAGCAGGTTATTCCCCCATTTCCCCACCACCATCTGCTGGGGAAGTCAGGCCCCTCTCGACCCGTCACCGCTCAGACTGGGATGGCTTTCCATCCGACCCCGCTCCTCAAGCGGAATTCGCAAACCAGCAAGAAAACGAAAGTAGGCCTACCTGGCAGGAGAGGAGGCTGCGGACAGCAGACATGACAGCGCAGTTCTCAAGGCGGTAACTTCCCTGGAACACAGCATCAAAGTCGAGCTGGCGTCCATCTACGGCGAGGTAGACAGTCTCCGGAGTGCTCTTAGTAATTTAGAAGAAAGGGTAAATGCTGGAAATGATGAGTCGCGTATGCGCCCAGCACCTCCAGAACGACCTCAGGGATGGTACAGTATAAACACTCTCGCCACCGTGCTTGGATCCCAGCGCGAGAAGGTTCGGCGGGCAACTTCCATACTGCGGGAGCTGCTGACAACACTGTCGTCCTCCAGCTCACCACCCTAATAACCGACACATTTACGTGAAGGAACTGTGCTTTTTGCCGACGGATGTAAATTGGATGTAATTTTCGACAACATTTGGATATACCCTAATCATTTTTTATGTCTTGCAATCTCAAGTGGGAAATATTCTTATGTTCTTTTGCTCCAGCGGTATACGTCACAGGAAAGTTGTGTGCAGATCCTGCAGAAATCACACGGCACTATCGCAGAAACCATGCGAAGGCTGGAAACGAATATTTATAAATACCTAACCTTTGAGGCTGCTACTGACGACTTTGTGAGAAGAGAAGAAAAGAAGAGAGGACAGAATCTATTTTAAAAAATTCATAATTTGTATAATATCATTACGGGAGTTGTGACTATGCTATTGACATAGTTTAGTTTTTATAGTTCCTTGTTTTAGATTGTTACCAAAATGTAGATCTAGATGGGCATCACTCAAATAAAAGAAAAGTAAATTAGAGAAGACCACTAATTTGTAATAGAGTCAAATCAGAATTAAAAAAAATACAAATGTCGCTATGGCGACTGGTTTGCCTCCACCATAATACATAGTTCTCCTAAAAGTACAGAAGAAAATCAAGACCTATGACTCCATCTCTGTATAAAGCAGTGATGAATACGTGATGGAAATTTGACACTTTTTATGTCTAAATATTTACCATTTCCTGTTGGTTTAAAAAAAAAAGGTATCAAAACCTTTGGAGTATAAGCCATTTCGCTATCTCAGCACCGCGGTGCATTGTGGGATAGAGTCGCGGATCGCTGGAGATAAACAAAGAGCTTCGCCGCCATGTGAACCACGGAGAGCAATGCAATACACACTGACTGAGTGCACTGAGTCGCGCTGCCCTGATTGTTTTGCTCATTAAACTCTCAAAATATTGGATATTAGACCACTTTGTATGGCTCAAAATGTCTGGAGACGATGTTCAGTTTAGTCTGGAACAAATTCAACAGTTCACTGTGAAGGAATTACAGATATTTCTTCGCGAAAGAGGACTGAAAACCGTGGGTAGAAAAGTCGAACTACAGGCTCTCGCATTCAGTGCTGTACAACTAGGATTCAAAGTGAAGCAGACAGAAGTGGAAGAAGACAGATTGAGATCGGAGCAGTACGCAGAACTTTTGAACATTGGAGGGGGAAAAAAAATCCAGATCCCCTTATTGAGATTGATAACTGGATTTCAGAAAAAGAAGGTGTGCGATTTTGGCCGCCAGTGAGCTATTTTGAGATTGCTGAATGGCTACTGAACGATGCTCCATGTACCAGCGTACCAAGCTCAAGACAGGATTACGAGCAGAGAGCAAAATTACTGAGAGACAGACTGTTATCCGATTATAAAGAAGGCAAGGCCTTCTCATACTTCAAAAGCAGATGGCTGCATGAAATTTTTTTCATGAGATCAGCAAGGAAAGCACAGTTTGTGTTCTAAAGACTAAATGCACGCCATCGCAAGCTGTGAAAAATGTTCCGCACAATGTATGGGCAGCATTTGACAAGGCATCAGGAAAAATCCTTCGGGCATATTGCAGCTGTTTTGTAGGGTAAGACATGATCACAAAACATCAAGATTTAACTCAAATAGATATCTATCTCTGCTGTATGTTATGTCATTTAAAAGCTGAATTTTGATTTGTGCCAAACCCCCCCCCCCCCAAACAAGCACTCAATTATCAGATGTCTAAGATACGACAGTCGTATAGACTAAGACTATAATAAGACTAAGAGTACTAAAGATAAAGTAGAGACGTAGCCCTGCCCCATGGCCCCATTCATCCTCCTAATGTTACCGTTAGACCTACACAGTTGTACATGTAGCTAGGGGTGTTTCATAAAGCTGTTGGTAAAGTTACGAATGACTTACTAGCGACTGGTGATCAGTTCTCGTGCTGAATTATGGAAATTCTGATAAGTATAGCACATCAGAACTGATCACCAGTTGCTTGCAAGTTGTTCGTATGGAATCGTAACCTTATGAACAGCTTTATGAAACAGGGCCATGGCCCCGTGGACCAGGATTATGAGAGGCGTGAGAATATGAGAGACTAAAGGCCAGCATCAGCCATCTTATATTTTCTTTTCTTTTGTCTCTCTTTTTTTTAAGCCATAACAATTTCAACAACTGTTTTTGTTCATGTTTTCTCACCCCCTCCTCGGCGCAATCCCATCTCAACCAAGAATCACTAATTCATTTTATTCCCTTTATTTTATTCTTATTTTTTTTCCAGCCTAGGGGCCACTTGTAACCATGTCGCAGCTTTGGTATTCAAGGTTGATAATGCCTTCATGACTGGTGTGTCCCAAAGCTGAAATCTACCATGCACTTCAAAGGTCTGCAGCTGGAATGTGTACAGTGGAGGTGCAGCAGCCGTGATTCATGGAATCCCAGTTTCGGAGATGGATTGGGTGAAACCTAATTATGGCAAAGAAAGTTCTGGTGAGTTGAGTATTTAATCTGCACTTCTCTTTACCCGACATTGAATCAGTCGACAACCAAATAAAATGTCATATGAAGTTATAGAAATAAAAATCACATGACCATTCAAAAATTGATCCATGAATAAGCCTAGAGCCTCCCCCCCCCCCATAAAATAAAAATCATAACACCTCATGAGCGAGACAAGCCTTGCTTTGCTTTATTTACCTTTTAGATTATGTTTTCTTTTCTTTTAAAAAATACCTGTAGGAAGAAGCAATCAAGAAAATCAGCAAAGAACAACCAGGAAAGTAGCAAAGCGATTGTTCAACCCCGTTCGGTCATCTATGAGTGAGACATCACAAGCTAAGGGTCTTCTGAATGTGATATACCCAAGTTGTAAAAAGTCCACTCTATTCCGCTATCTGCAGGATGAAGTGGGTGGCCAAACATTGGAATCAAATTTTTCACCTGAGGAGAACTTTAACTTGGGACGACAAGTTGAAGTTAAAACCAGTCACGACTTGGAAATTGAAAGCTTACGCGGCATAGTAAAGAGAGTGTCATCTGTTGAAAACTTTCTGGATGAACTGCCAGTGTATACACAGGAACATGTAGATGCTATCGAGGAAAAAACAAGGGGCCAAGCCAAGAATGATGATTGGACAGATTTTCGCTGCGGAATGATCACAGCATCAAATGTAAAATCGGTCATCTCCAGACAAGAGACGCTGAGCAGTCAAACATCGAATCGCAGTCAGGATCCAGGTCCAATAATTCGAAAACTGATGGGGTACGAAACAGTGAATCCTAATCTCCCAAAACCTAAAGTATGGGAGAATTATGGAGCCCATAGCAAGAGGAATTTATGAATCAGTTTAAAAAGAAAGAGGACACCAAAATATTGAGGTTCAAGAGTGTGGCTTGTTCGTTTGTAAAAACAAAGTCTTTCTAGGGGCATCACCAGATGCAGTAGTGTCATGTAGTTGTTGCCATTCTGGCTTGCTCGAAATCAAATGCCCGAGGTCGATTGCTCTTGATGAGCCATCAGCTGACAACTTGGATTTCCTTAATGTAAGAAAAATGATTCAACGCATCTGAAAGAAAATCACAGCTACTATTTTCAAATTCAAGCCCAACTTGGAATTACAGGACGAAGATGGTGTGATTTTTTTGTGTATACAAAAGGAGGATATCATCTTTAACGAATCTGTGCTGACTCGGAATTTTTGGACAGAGCAGTGGTCATTGCTGAGCAGTTCTTCAGAGATTATCTTGCACCAGAATTAGTGTTGCAGAAAACTGCATTATCTTCGTAACGCTGTAGATCTACGTCTAAGTAAGAGTGTTTGATAGGTTGATAGGTTGATAGTTTGATACTTTGCTTTTGCATGTACTAAAACATCACACCATCTTTCATCCTCGATCATACCAAGTTGAAGTATTGGTATACATCTAGTATTGATAAACAAGGGCCCCTGGAAAGCAATAGATTTACTGTAGAGGGGTAATACATTGTATTGTTTCATAGGCTTCGGATGTGTAACAATTCCCGACAGGGGTCCAGGTTGCAAACCGTCCAGAAGCCCAGGGATTTTAGTACACTGGAAACTCATTTTATACCGAGGTACTTAGGCCAGGACTTTTTGTTTGTTATATCAATAGCAAATAATGTAAACAAAGCAAATTGATTTCATTGCAACTGAAAAAAAAAACACAAAATTTTATGCCATATATTTTGTGGTATCAGATGTCTTTATATTGAGTTTCCACTGTACTGTTGAGAGATGAAATATTCAAGGGTTTTGGTAAATATATTGTCAAAAAATCGAAAGGTTATTTCAAAAGCCTATGAGGACTTTTCATATGTCCCCCCCCCCCCAAAAAAAAAAAATGACCATGTGAAAAAACTCCTTTTAGTAGTTCATTGTGCAATGTTTTAGTGGAAAGGGGTCATTAATTAGTGAAATAATGCATCTCAAAGTTTCTAAACATAACAGGTGGAATTCTCAAAGGTGTTTTATATTTGTCCATGCTCTAAACCCGGTGCGAAACCATGGGTTGGGCTAAATTTGAGCGTAAATGCACTTGGTTTAGCACATGTGGTCCAATGAGCGCGCCTGTATGGCAATTAATCAAGCACATTCGCGTTTAAATTTAACCTAACCCATGGATTATCCATGCACTAAAATAAACCACCTTCAAGAATCCCACCCAATGTGTCTTGGAGGAAATGTTACAGCAAATCTATTGTTTGCAGGGGATTACAGATCCTAACCCCCTAGGGATGCTACCTGCCAAGTTTGGTGAAAATTGGTCATGGGGTTCTCAAGAAGATGAAAATGTACAATTTAGGCCCCATTAGGACCCCTCCCCACCCCCCTCCCCACCCCCTTCCCCACCCCCCTCCCCGGGTCCCAAGGGGGGCACCCCTGATTCTGCCATGAACAAACTTGAAACTACAGTCATCAATGTACTAACTCATAGTATTAACTTAGCTCTATCACTGCTGGTTCTAGAGAAGAAGATTTTTTACAGATTCCTTAATTTTGGGGGGTTTGGGCCCCCCTGGGGGCCCCCTGGGTGGGGCATGGTGCCCATTTTAACAAATTGAGTTCCTAACCCCCTAGGGATGCTACCTGCCAAGTTTGATGAAAATTCGTCTTGGGGTTTTCAAGAAGAAGATGAAAATGTAAAAAGTTTACGCACGACGGACGACGGACGACGCACGACGCACGACGGACGCCGGACGAAGGGCAATCGCAATAGCTCACTTGAGCCTTTGGCTCAGGTGAGCTAAAAACTAAAAATTGGCCTTAACTTGACGAATCTGTAATGTTTCAATCAACACCATTCTTTTCGGGACCCGAAAATTATTCCTGCTTTTTAAAAAAATATTTCGACCGTTAGAAGCATTAATTTCAGAATAGCTCCCTCTGCGGCAATCTAACGTACACTGAGAAGGGGTTTGGGAATTTCTGACATCGCGTGTACTGTGCGACCGATCGTTACGCAACGGTACGATTGAAAGCTCGAGAGGCAATCCCACTCGCCTACGTGTGCTGCGGGCTGGGAGGCGCTGGCGATTCCTTGCTACTGAGTATCCAGCCAGCCGGCCGCAGCCGGGCGGGCTAGATGGCGCTGGCGCTGGCGCGGCGCAGCTTGGGGCGCTCATGCATGCATTGCATTTGTATTCGTATATGTATTGCATTTGAGATCGTTCGCGTATACGTGGTGCATGGTGCTTTCGTAAAAATTTTCTAGAATGGAAAAGACAGCGAGAAAGGGGCCTGGGAGGCCTGCAGGGTCGGCCCTTTCTGAGAGTGCAAGAGAAGAGAGGAAAAAACAACAAGACCGAGAGCGGGGCAAGTTGAACAAAAAAGTTCTAATGCATGTAGAGGTACATGATCGCTGGATGGCATTAGCCAAAAAACAGGGGGTGACTGCCCGACAGTTGGCGTCGGTCCTCCTTGAAACAGTGGATGAGGGGAGACTTGTGCTCGAAGCTCACACAGAAACCAGGTGAGTAAATACTATAGTTGTGATAATGACTTTGTCTTTGAGTGTACAAATCATCATCCAATATACTGTTTAACATTATTGCATGTGAGTTTGGCATTATACAAGTATATTGTGTAATGGCCTTCTAGTCTAGGCTCTGGTACTGCACCAGGCCAGGGAATTATAGACTAAATTTTTTGTTAGTATGGTCTTTGGACTAGGTATGGTAGGTGTACTACAAACGGACACTGTAGTTTGTACAATGAAACCGACGCCCCGCGAAAAATTCCACTTTACGTGCAAAACAAAGAAATACGCAACAACCTTAGAGTTAGAAACTGCTCCACAAAAGGAAGTAAACTGGTTCCCCTATCCGACACAGTGCTACCCGGAAAAAAAAAAAGAGTAAACTTGCTTTGCCCCTATCTCTGTGTCGCAAGAAATGTTGGCAGAGCTCTCACACGCATTAGGCACTGCGGCTGACTTTATCCCAAGTCTCCACTACACTGGTACTTGACAAGAGCAGCAAAGAATTGGCATCTGTGATTGCTTTCTCGCTCATAATGAGTCCATATAATTCCTCTGAGATTCATCATGAAGTAATATCCCAAAGATATGAAAGGTAAAATTCTGATCTAAAACTCCTGACACAGGATGGAAAGACAATTCTGCGTGAAAAACTCCTAGTGTATGACACAAGAGTCATGAGATATATGGTAAGACGTGGTGGGTCGGAGAAGTCCTGGAGCTGAAAGGAGAAGATGCACATATCAACTTCTTACTCAATAAGGGTGATAACAAGTACTCTTGGCCAGACAAACCGGAGCAAGGCTGGATTCGGAGAACTGGGATCTTTGCCATCTTCCCCTCTCCACCAATTCCTGTGTCCTCAAGACATCTTGGATTTGAAGAAAACACTTTTCGTTCAGTGGCAACTAGAATCAACACATTCATCAATCTTGAAGAATAGGATTAGTAGGACAGGATGCTGCATTTTAGAACAGGAACATGTATATGTGAATTAAAACAGCCTCAGGACAGCTTTAGCATTCTTCAAATTTTCTAAAATGTTTTATTGGAAGAGTATATGTAAGGAATAAAATACAATGTTTAATGGTGAAAATTCACCTTCCGTATCTCATTCCATTGTATGTTTGCCTTTTTTCATTCTTCTCATGAAAGATATTTAAATTAGCAAATGCCAAAGCTGTTTCGATCCTTTTATGTTATGAGGCACTACTGGCCAGGATCTCCTGCACATCATTCAGTGTAGAGTCTTAGTGCTGTAGTATCCAGTTATTTTAAAACCCAGTTAACCTACTTCAAAAATATGGTTGTGTTTCGGTCATATAATGTACAAATTTTTATACAGGTTGTACATATTCCTTCATTATTTTGCAGGTAATATTTATAGTGATAATTTTACTCGTAATTCTATTTGTAATAATATTTTCAGAACATAATGAGAATCAAAACAGTTATCCAAACCCAAACCATTTTGACCAAAGACGGTTTGGTTACTGCTTTGTTAACCTTTTTACTACAGCACTAGTGTAGACGTGCAGGACTGCGCTGCAGTCATCCGCTGAGGAGCTAGTAGCATGTGGCCTCAACTAGAACAAAATGCAAATGAAAGTATGGGTTATTTGGAATTTTTCATGTGAAAAATGAAGTTTGAATTCTGAATCAAAACATTGATTGAAAAACAAACACACATGCTCATATAAAAAACTGTTGACAACTCATGAGAAACAGGAAAATCTTAAATCAACAAGATATTGTAATAATTCATGGTTTAGGAACTTAATTTTTAATTCATTTAATAGAATTGATATTTGTATGCTAATCAGAAATCAAGTTTTTATGTGACATTACTTTAATACTAAATAGAATGACACAAGTTAACAATACAGGGGAACCGAGAACAAGATTCTTAAATTTCTTGGGACCATCAAAGTTAGATTGCTGTATTGAAACCTTGATAGTATCAGGGCTATAATACATAAGTATTATGAGTATAGGGAACTTCATTATAGTGAGGTCCTTAAGACCATATAAATTAGTGTGTTATATTGTAAATATGTTCTACTAGTAACACAAAAGAATACAAAGAAGTGGGACAAGAAAGATTACATTGTAGTAGTGGAGTTCATCAGATCAGTGTTCTACTGTTCTTTATAACAAGATTCCCCTGTATTAAAAAATGTAGTGTTCATCACAACGGTGATGGCAAAGAAATTCAAAGTTAGAATTCCTGTAATAACTTCAAAACTTGAACAAAAGCAAAATGCAGGCACTATGTGACTAAAATTAAAAGTATTGTAATAAAATAGTATCAATATAATGTACATGCAAGAATATGGATGTAAATATAACAGTCACTGTAACTTGAAAACACATTGATAAACCAATACAAGAACTGGAGTGCCAAAAATATTAGTAAGGTAACATGCAAGAAAATGTGAATATGAGTTGTAACAAATTCTGAAGATATTGGGAATTTCATTTTGAATTAATGAATAAAATTATAATTCTGTCGTTCAATATGTCATTGTAATAGGCATGCACATTAAATTTGAGCCTACCCAGACTACATGCATCAAGTTTTCTGTAATCTGTACATTGTGTAGGAGGAAACCATCTTTCAAAGAAGGGTAAACGATTGTAATTAATTAAAATTATCCATGTGATTGCTTATTTTTGTTCAATTAAAAGCTGTTCTTGAAGAAAATCAAACAAAAATAATGAGATACATGCATTATTTGAGTAAAACTAGCAATTTGATGTTTCACGTGTAACAGGACGCCGGTATCTTGGTGTCTTTGTTACATGTGAAACCACCAAATAAACTTTGGGACAAATACATTATAATAATTAAGAATAAAATTCTTATATATATCTTTATATAATTATTCTCAGTCATTACTTGAAATTTAAAAATGTTGAAAGTCTGATAAATCGAAAGACAAATTTATTGTTTCACATGTAACAGGACACCAGAATCTTTGTGTAATTGTTACCTGTGAAACCTTAAAATGAAGTTTGGGCAAATAGTCATTTTGTATATGTGTCCGCATCTTTACTCTCCGATCTTATTTAAACATTAACCTGTCCTCTTATGCTTCACTCTATTTCCTTTATTATTCATGCTACATTTAAAAGAATATTAACAAATAGGACACTACTTTAGTGTTTCACATGTAACGGGACACCGGTATCTTGGTGTCTTTGTTACATGTGAAACTACCAAATAAACTTTGGGACAAATACATTATAATTATAAGAATAAAATTCTTATATATATCTTTATATAATTATTCTCAGTCATTACTTGAAATTTAAAAATGTTGAAAGTCTTATAAATCGAAAGACAAATTTATTGTTTCACATGTAACAGGACACCATAATCTCTGTGTAATTGTTACCTGTGAAACCTTAAAATGAAGTTTGGGCAAATAGTCATTTTCTGTATGTCCGCATCTTTACTCTCCGATCTTATTTGCATATTTATTTTCTGATCTTATAAACATTAGCATGTCCCCCTATGGCTCACCATATTTCCTCTATTATTCATGCTTCATTTCAAAGAATATTAACAAAAAGGACTATGTTTCAGTGTTTCACATGTAACAGGACACCGGAATCTTTGTGTAATCGTTACATGTGAAACCTCAAACAAGGTTTTGGGAAAATAGAGTCTTTTTGTATTTGTTAACCTTTTCACTTTCTGATCTTATTTAGGCATTAGCATGTCCTCTTATACTTCACCCTGTTTCCAGTATTAGTTGTGCAGCATTTCAAAGATATATTTACATTAAGATTGAATTTCAAAATTGACCCCTAAAACTGTCTGCAGACCTTTCTAATAAGAAAATGTTGTAGGATTTTTAAAATTTTTAACTTTCGATTGGTATTTTTTGCTGTTGCTGGTGTGGAAAGAGTCACAACATACTTTCCAAATATTTCTTGATTTATAAATATCTTGTGGCAAACTAAGAGAAAAAGCAGATTTTCTTCAGATCAAATTGGAAGGTTGGTGTCCCTGTTACATGTGAAACAAGTGGGCGTTATCTTGAATGTGTGATGATGTGTAGTGGCTATGCTGCAAGATTCAAACTTCTAATAGTTTGTTTGATATACTCCATGTATCTATGTTTCTTGAGATGACAATAACTAAGCTCTGCATTAGTTTTGAAATTTTGAGCCTCATGTCACACTTTGTGTACCCAACTTCATGGAATGACCCTGCTACCCGAAAAAAAAAAGAAAAGAGTAAGCTTGCTTTGTCCCTATCTCTGTGTTGCAAGAAATGTTGGCAGAGCTCTCACACGCAGTAGGCACTGCGGCTGACTTTATCCAAAGTCTCCACTACAATGGTACTTGACAAGAGTGGCAAAGAATTGGCATCTGTGATTGCTTTCTCGCTCATAATGGGTCCATATAATTCCTCTGAGATTCATCATGAAGTAATATCCCGAAGATATGAAAGGTAAAATTCTGATCTAAAACTCCTGACACAGGACGGAAAGACAATTCTGCGCGAAAAACTCCTAGTGTATGACACAAGAGTCATGAGATATGTACAAGTATCAAGCAGTCTTGCTTTCTGTATCAGGTATTTGTCTCAAAGATTGTTTCAGGCACCATCTCGGAAGCCAGCCGCTGTCACCTGAGGGGAAGGAGAAGGAGCTCCTTAAGTACAAGCAGTACATTAGGGAGAAAATAATGGACCTCAACAGACACAAGAAGAAGGAATAAATTGGTTCCCATGTCTATTGGCTCCTCTGTCTAACACAGTGCTACTCAGAAAAAAAAAAGAGAGAGAACAAACAACCTTGCTTTATCTAGAACCTATCTCTGTTTCAGAAGAAGGAAATCATGGATAAGATTTCAGCAGGCACCACCTGGCTAGCCAGCCTCTGTCACCTCAGAGGAAGGAGAAGGAGCTCCTTAAGTACAAACAGTACATCAGGGAGAAAATACAAATCAACCGACCAACCCAATTTTTAAAATTTCTCACTCGAGGGCAATGTGACGGTTTTTTGTTGTTGTTGTTGTTGTTGTTGTTTTTTATGCCTGTAATTGTAAAACTTTAATACAGGTGTGTGCAATTCAACCATCACATTGCAATAAATGTTGAAGTACATGATCCTTCTCAAAGTAATGTAGTGTATAAAATAATGATTCCTAGTTTATGTTTTCATTATACTACAATCTATAAATGTGCATTAATGATCATAAACTAATAGTTCATATTATCATAGAATGAGAATCACACTATAATTACCAGATTATTTCATATCCATTATACATAATATATATATGTCCGATTTTTTTTTTTTTTTTTTTTGATCCTCGGTCTTGATAAAGGGCAGGGCCCGAAAGCTTGAGAATAAAAATCAAACTGTAAGGATTCAAGCTACGTCTCTATCGTCTCATCCGTACTCTCACCTACACACTACTAAGATGCAACGGCCCAGGGGTTTAGCAACTGAAAACACACCTTTCACACAATAATATGCAGATTCTGGAATTTGATAATGTTCTCGAGGAGGTCAAAGTTTCGTACTTAAAAGAAGTTTGTCCATCAGCCTTCGCCTTGCCATCCGAGTCTGATGCAGTATACTGGCATCCCCTTACTGATGTGAAGACATAAACGGGGATACCAATAGTGAAGGGAACGGGATCGAGACTTAAACTTACTTTCAAGGATCTCTCTCCTCTTAATGCTCTTTTTTCCGGAGGGCTAGATAATGTGTATGTTTGAAAAAAAGGACTCTCACCAGCACAGAAATTGTTGAAAATTTATAAGCAGAACACAAACAAAGAGGGGAAAGACATCATCATCATCATCAAGTTCAGGTGGCACCACACAGCGCTGCTGTGGTCTTCACAAGAATATGCCATGCAAGTCCACAACTCTATCTTCCACCAACCGTGTTGCACCTAATCATCCCTTCTCTAGACATCATCAGTCCAAGATGTTGGACAACCTCTACCATGTTTTCCTTCAAACTGCTCCTTGTAGTAAGTACAGTGGAAACTCAGCATAACGGAACCCTTGGGACCGAGACAAGTTACTATTAACCCCATACACACTGTGCAAATGGAGGTGTACAGGTTTTGCATATTTTCAGCATCCTGATTTGTGTACTAGTGCTGGGTGCTATGTGGGATCGTTGAAGGTTGTCATGTCATCTAACATGATCGACCACGACAACGACAACGATCATGACCATGAGCCATCATCTGCAACTGCTGTCCCATCCCCGGACATGTGTGGCGCGCAACTGCCGCAAAAGACTAAGAGACATGAGACGCCCCCTACCACCCTCCCACATAGCGCCCAGCGCTAATACACAACACTGAAATCAACGTACAGACACTGGATAGTCCCAATATCTGCTATCCTGTTGTAAGTGTGCTACACTTCAGGATCATCCCAAGATATTTTCATCATTGGTAAAAGAATTACACAAGTGAAACGATGAAACTGAGAGAAACATCATATTCTGTCGGACTCTCCCAGTGCAGGGGTAGCCACTTTAAGGGTATTCAGTGTACATCTGGTTCGGGAAAAAAAATAAAAATTAGGACTGAAGACATCACTTACTATTTGTGACTCAACTGCTTAATTTCAGGCCAAAGAAAAAGTCAACACATTGTTTTTTCGATTCATTCTACTTTAATGACAATTATACAATACAGTGACAAAAATCAAACCAACAAAGTTGTTTCTTTTTTTCTTTATTTTTGGTGCTGTCTGTCTGTCCATGTTCGCCGCGTTACTTTAGTCGGAAGGGTGATGTTTGAATGGCGTCAGAAGAAATTCTGCCGTAAAAGTTATCTTTATCTCAGCTGCTTTGATAATAATGTCTTCAAAGGTATTACATATGTCAATATGAAGATCAGCCCATCAACTTTATTTTTTGCCTTGTTTGTAACACAACTATACCCTCTTACTGTAGACAGGCCCATATCAGATTTAAAGTTTTGCTCTCCAACTTATACTGCTGAAAAATAAAGTATTGCTTGTACGACTTCTACCAAGAAGGATCTGTGCCCTTTTCTGCGGTAAGTATGAAAAAACTGCGGTAAGTAAGAGATTCAGCTGAAATTTGCATTGCATAAAACAATTGCGGTTAAGTTACCGCTCCCAGACTACCGTAAGTGTAAAAAAAAACTGTGGTAACTTAACCGCACCTTCATAAGCTGCGGTTACTACCATAGAGAAAAACAAAGTGGCAGCTTTACTCCAAGCATTTCGCGCTGTTAGAGAAAGAGAAGAGTTGAACCGAGCAAGGAGGAGGGAGAGGGTCTTCCGTGATAGGCAGCACCCACTGGACTTGTACAACGATGAAGAGATCTTTCTGAAGTATAGGTTTACTTGGAAGGTTGCATTAAGATAATCAATATGTTGTCAGAATCCCTAACACACCAAACCCAAAGGAACCATGCATTTAGTCCAAGCCACCAAGTGGCTTTGAACTTCTACGTGACTGGGGCTGTCATTGACACTACCTCTACCATCCATGGCATCACAAGAAGTACAGCATCAAGGGTGATCCTATGTATTCTTCCTTTTCTTACTCTTTAAATGCAAAATCAATGCCATGACTTCATGCAAGATTTGCAGGAGAGAGATAACCAAGAAGGCAGCCATGGAGGCTCACCTGCATGAGAAGCACGAATACCCCCTCGCACTAAAATGTGATTACTGCACCTACGAGAATGAGGGCCGGGTGGAGATCGCAAGGCATCATCGCAGGAACCATGCCAGGGCTGGGAACGAATACAAGTATCTCACATTTGAGGATGCCACTGATGACTTTGTGAGAAGAGAAAAGGACAAGAAAGAGAGGAAGAGGGAAAAAGAATCCGGTCACAAGAGAGCTCCTAAGGAGAAGAGGGAGCCGCGGAGGGACAGAGTGCATACAAATAAACCCATGGAGAGGAAGGAAACTACCCCGCCCCATCACTAGAGTCGACCCCATGGAAAGAACCGGCCCCTAAGCCCTCGGAGAGGATCGTGAAGGAAGCATCCCCGAAGCTCGCACCAAGCCCCATCACTGAAGAGAAGAGCTGCACTGCGTCCGCTATAGAAAGGCAGGGCGCATAAAGCAAATTGAGAACCTAAGTGACAGCAGTAGTAGTGATGGTAGCGGCAGCGAGTTGGAGAGCGACATCGCAAGTGAAGAGATTCCTGTTCCAGCAAAGTTGAAGACCAAGACCGTAGGATTCAATGTTAACATTGAAGTAAGGGTGCCCGGTAGTGAGGAACACCACTTTATAGTCAGGGTAGAGGTGCACACCAAAAAGATGGGTACATTCTGAGGAGAGAAAGTTGTTGAAGAAGTCAAGATTTCTACATTTTACCATGAGTCCCCTTTGTGCCTATAGTTTGACAGCAGGAAGAAGAAATTATCAGTTTATTGTTAGAACATTCATAACTGTTTTTGCAAGTACTCATGCAGTTGATAGTTGCAGTTGAAGTTTGATATTTGAAGACACATGTTGAGAGCGAGAAGAGGAAATTGTTACTTTGTTGTTTAAAGATTCATACCTGCTTTTGCAAGTGTTCATGCAGTTGACAGTTGTAGTTGAAAGTTTGACATTTGATGACACAGGACATAGTTCTAAGGCTTTGTGAAGAAAATCTTAAAGAGAAAGCTGTTCTTCTGAGGAAGTTGAAATACGAGCAAGTGGCATGTAAAATGTCTGAGGCATTTGAAGATGTAATTGAAGATGTAAAGGACATCACAATCTTAGAGTGTACGCAATTAATTCTTAATTTTTCTGATGATGCTTGGAAAACAGAAGGAAATTATTTCCATTATTTCACACTATTTTTGTTAGGCAGAAGACATAAACATGTGAATGGCTGGGACAGCCATTAGTGAGGAAGGGGGTAGTGTGACATACAATTTGTATACCCCCCCCCCCAAAAAAAAAAAAGAAGAAGAAGAATATAATTCAAAAGGAGTAAGGAGACTTAGGTTTTAAAGAAGATTTAGGTTCTGAGCAGCATTATTGGCGATAGGGTAATGAACTCAAAGAAGATGTGTGAGAAGGGTCAGGTAAATAGGTATAGCGCCCTCAGTGGTACTTGTAACATTTTCTTGACCTCCTGATATGAATGGATGCATCAAAGTTGTTTACAACTTGATATCTGTTTTTGTTTCCGCTACGAGTCAAGTACGCGCACTGGTTTATTGTGTGTGCGTGATTTCTAGGTGTGATTTTTTTAGTGGCATTAATTTCTTGAAGTTTAGGGAATATAAACTTGAGACTAGATAGATGCAGGTGTTGAAAGCAAGTACTGGTAGCACGTACACCGACAGAGTGAGTGACATGTGAACAGAGTATTAGGGCCGGTGGCATTAGTGGAATCCTGGAAGGGTGGATTGAGTGGCACAGTGGGTTTATCCCAGAGAAAGGTTCAAGAGAAATATGGCCAATTACCGGGTTGAGTGATATGAAGATTGTTAACGAAGGTGGGAAGCCTTAACGCAAGATCTCATCCTAGGAAATGTTAGTGGAAAGATAAGACCCACAAGCGAGATAACTTGTGTGGAGCAAAGATCTACAGTAACTCTGATAAAATCCTGACTCATGTAAATCAGTTGGCCATTGTTTATTTGACATGCTAAGGCATTGATTCCAAAGCACCCGTCACAGCCCATATTATAGTCATGAATGATAACATTGTGTGCACATGCATACATGACATGTGTAATCCTAGCTCAAGACTTAGACTCAATATAAGGGAGATCCAGGATCAAGTTCAAAATGGGCTCAAGCGAATTTGTGTTCCAAAAGTCCTTGACTCAAACATAAGCAGTCTCGAGTCGAGTGAAGATGAAGATCTTGCAATCAGGGACAGAGACCAAACCAGGAGGATTCTTGAACAGTTGTCTTATCTGAAGGTGTGCCATTTACATTCTGTGTGATTTTCTCCTGTGACACAATACATTGTGGACAATGCACCCAACATCCAAAGTGTTCTTGAAATTTGGAAAGTCCCTTTAATTTCCAAACATATTTGTTAATGAAAGTAAAAAACAATACGCATTTATATATGCCCATACAATAACCTTTAGAAACCCACTGTACTGAAATTGCATGCATGGAGAGTATAGTGTGATTTGTGTCAAGAGTGTCTCAAATTATAACATAACACTTTAGGTTTTGCTTTATTCTCTGAAAGAATACATGATTGAGTTGTGATGGATTAATAACAAGTAATCACAACCTCTGTTTTCAAAGTTTGTATTCCTTGTTATGGAAAGCTAAATGTGTTGAAAATGTCTGCAGTGATAGCAAGAAACTGCCAATAATGAAAAACTGCCAACTGACAAATGGTATCAATGTAATCTGTAATGGACAGTGTGATAACAACTTGAAGAAATTGATTTGATGAATTCACTGAAACTAACATGTGTTACATATAATACTCCAAGTGTATGAATGCTGAATAGATGACCTTTCTTTCTCTATTTTTTCGGGGGGGGGGGGGGGGTTCAATCTTCCTTTCAAAGTATACTGTGCTATGGTTTCATGAAAGCTGGAATGAGATACGTTGCTGTACAAGAGCAGTAAGCAACTGCATAGATGTAGTTAGCGTGGTTACACGTTTCAGTCACATTTTGTACTTGGTGTACTGACCAGTATTTGGAATGTACATGCTGTATGTACTTGCTTCATATAGACATGAAACATAATTTGCTGCTTTATTTTATCACTCATACAATGTGATGTATGACTTGATGTGTAATTATGGTAACCGAATCAGAAGCATGTACTGTATGTGGTATTTAACACCACAAACTTGATATATTTTTTTTTTTTTTTGCTTGTTTGGCGTTTTTGTTTTTGTTCTTGCTTTTTTTTTTTTTTGGGGGGGGGGGGGTGTTGAAGTATCTCCAGAGATAAAGAGTTGGAAAAATGCTGATACAATAGAACACAAGATCAAGTAAATGCTCTCGATCTCAATGTTACAGTTAAAGAAAGTTAGTATCCATTCAACTGGTAAGTTGATGTTTCAACTTGATGTGTAGTGGCCAGGGTTAAAGGTACATGTAACATATTCATAAACATGCAGTATTTGCATTATGTGACACAAGTTGAGATTTGTTTGTGTCAATGATGAAGCATCTCAAGAAGTAAGAGTTGACTTTAAGTTTTGATACATGTATAAAGAGAACACAAGATTATAAGTTCTCTCAGCCTACTTGTTATAGTTGAGGAAACCCTAGCATTCTATTGTGAAACTTGTTATTTGATGTTCGAAAGAAGTTCAGCGATCCATGTACACATTTCACACAGATCACCACATATAGTTACAGTGTATGTTCATTACTTTATAGATATAGAGATGATATGTCCAAAACTATGAGATGACATGCACTACTGAGTGTAACAATGGATGCATAACATATCTGAAACCATTTCTCCTTGTAAATCTAATGCAGCTTATTCCAACTGGAATTTACTACAGTCACATAAAGGTAGCGTGAGCCTGAATGTTGTGATCCTAGCACTACCTCATACATAATAAAGAAAGGGTGTTTTTATCAGCTAAAAACATGAAAGGTTATTATGAGGTTTTAAAAAGAATCTGAGTGAAAGACTGATACTTGTTATTTGCATGAATGAACTTGCTTTCGTTTAAATGCAAATTTGCGTACGGCTCGCTCGGGATCAGGCGGGAACTTACATTTGTTCATGCTTTTTATACCTCTCACAACTACTGTCCACATGGGCCTCATAAAATTTCATCCCAATCTCAGTGCTTAGATTTAATAACTATGTACACTCTACCATACCACACGCTACTACATGTATGTACTAAAGAAGAGCAAACATAACAAACTAGACAAAAAGAAAACTGCACAGAGGGAAAATGGACATTGTAGAAAAGAGTAGAAATTAACTTCAAGCAAAGAACATGGAGAAGACAAGAAAACTTGTATGATTTCTCTTTATTAGTTTTCATAGTTGAGTTGACAGTTGATGATGTTGTTAGTCAGAGTATAAGGTCAAATTGTGTAAGGCTTGACATCATTCTTCTATTAAGTATTCCTTCTTTCATACCAGAGTTACAAAGAATTGAAGTCTGTGTAACATAGGTATTGTTCCAAAGGTATACAGAAAGTATAATTCCAAAGAACTGTTATATTAGTGTTATTCATGGGAACATACATAAAGTCTATGTGTGTAGGTTTTAACATCTGACACCACAACAAAGGAAATCAGTTGATATGTCGTAATGTACCTATGTTACGAAGACATACTGTCCGTGTAACATAGGATACTGTGGACAAGGTTGTAGTACGAAAACCCCTGATGATAACAATAAAATTATGTTTTCACTTGAATGTCCATACAACTCACTTGCTTCGACTGTAGTTTTTTAAAGAATATTGTTAATGTGTCACTCTTGAGGAAAAAGTTAAACCTTTTGTTAAAATTGTAAATGGTTTGTAGAAAACACATGTTAATAAAAGTGTCTTGCAGTTGATATCAAAATGGACAATCTTACTAATAATGATCTCATGTGCCTGTCAGATAACATGTTGATGTGTTATGGTGGAAAAAAACTGGGATATGTTCATTGTTATCATTTCAGAACACAAAATTATTGAGGATGTCACAAAATGAAGTCCATGTAACATAGGTTTTTGTCATACCTGTTTACCCATGCTGACTGAAAGTGTGCGAAGTAATAAACAGATTTCTAGTGGAATAAGTTGAAGAATGGGAGTAACAAATAAGGGGGAAAAAGAAAATTTGAATTTACCCAACTTGAATTTTTAACTTGTATGTCACAATTTCAGTCCCAACCCCATGGAATTACCCAGTTGCATTGCCGAGGAGTTGAATCATGCCACAATTCATTTCTGTAACCTAAAATACATGTATCAGTAAGTGTAATTTTCATGTCAAAACAGTACGTGACCCAAATCATGGATTACCGATGGCTTCTCCGCTTAGCATTAGTAGTAGCACTTAGCTTTCTATTCATTACGAAACAATAGTCGCCATTCAACGAGGGACGCCTCGAGACGCATCGGGACGCATCGGGAGGGTATGAGGGAAGGAGTTTATTTTGCGGACGTCGCGAGACGGCCACCAGGTAAGCGCCTTTTCGTACATACAACGGTCCATTTGTGAGGGATCGTCTTTTACAAGTATACTTCGGAGTTAGCCGACGCTTTGCGACGCTCGGCGGCGCCAGCCGACAAGCAGTTTAAACTAGTGATTGTACAACGTCGCTAACCGTCGCTGGGTGTCCCTTGACGTCGGAAATGGAAAGAAATTTGCGGAAGCGTCGCACCGCGTCGCTCTCCGTCTCTAATTTACCAGGTGCGCCTTAAGGTTATGACAGATTTTTTCCTAATGTCGCAGTCCCTGATGTTATGTCATCAGGAGAAAAAAGCGGTCCTCAAAGCTTATAGAGGAAACTTAGAACTTGAACATCACAAACTGGATGTTGAACTGGAAAATGAAAAGGGCCTGGATCTTGATGGTGTGACAAAGGAGATGTTTCACCTGTTCTTCTCTGCCTTTGCAGACAATTTTATACATGGCTGCGCATCTCCAAAAAGTCCTAAGCAACGATCACAAGTAAATCACTACTCCTTCACTTTTCGCAACTGAAACTTTACCTACAAAAATACAGACACTGTCATTTTAACCCTAGTCTAACTGGGCTATTTGAGACCAAGTTTTTACTGGGGGGGGGGGGGGGGTCAATTTGACCCCCCTTCAGATCTCGGCCACCGATCGCGCGATCACCGCAAAATTTTGCCCGAAGATAGAGGTGGATGTTAACTACAAGATTACATGGTCATATAATAGAAAAATAATGGCTTTCTATTTATAGCAAATTAATTATGCAAATGTACGCATAAAATCATATTTTCGCCTGTAACCCCATTAAAAAGACTTAAGGATTGCTGAATTTTTGTGTCAGAGTTTCTCAAGACACATCCAACAATTTTCTTGTAAAAAAAAATAGCACAATCAAAAGTAGTTTCTTGTTTTTTATTGTTTTTTCGACCTTTTGTTTTTTATTGTTTTCGCCCAAAATTTGTTGCAGGCACTTTTTCAAGCTTACCTACATTCAAATTGATTAATTTCAATGGTTAAAGGTTGAAATAATCTAATTCATATCAATTTAACAACAAAAAGAAAACACATTTTGCAATGGATTTGCACACGATATCATGAATTTGAGCCGTTTTCGGGTTGACATGCATATATGCAAACCATTACGTAACTTCAGAACAGTGTACCCGGATGTCACAAATTTGGTCTCAAAATATGCGGGAGACTTCAATGAAAAAATTCACGAAACGACGCAGCAAAATCTTTGCGTGTTGCAGAATCGTAGCGCGAAATGTCGACGGGTTGGGGGGGGGGGTTAAAATAGGGTTTTAAGAGGTCAGCAAATTCTAGTTAAATTTATGAATTCAGGACAACCCATCCCCTCGCACTTTTCCTCTGCCATATAGACATAGGTTGTAAAGCCTAAAGCTCCCTGTAAGTTACAAACAGAAATCCTTATAATGATTTTCATCAGTGTTATTTTCCTGAGATTTGCCTCCTACCTGCTAATATTGCGTTTGGCTCTAGTGCACCCATGAATGCAAGAAAAAACACAATAATAACTTTATAGTGAAAATAATTTTGGGGCTTGCAGGTATTATGTATTATTTCAGTGCTGATGATTTTATGAAATAGCTGTAATTCATAAAACAGTATTATGAGTGATTTAGAAATTCATTGACATTGTTGCAATATCCCTGACAAAGTAGTATAATTAAAAACTTCTAAAATTATCAGAGATCACTATATTAATATGTATTCGCAATTATTTAACATAGAAAGTAATTTCTTCTCATTAAGTGCCAAATCAGTAAGTGTAACTTGACACAGTCACAGAGAAAAATCAAAAGCAAACATATGCAATAGGTACACAATAATGTGCATAATACTGTAAATATATAAAAGACTGTAATTGTTTTTTTAATTTTTTCATTTCATTTCCCTTTGCAGTTCATCAAGTTTCCAAGAACAAACCAAGAAATTGCTCATGCACAAGAGGCATTTTTTGGTGTCGCTGGTTTTCCTAGCATCACTGGGTGTATTGAGTGTACACATGTCAATTTGCACGGTTCAAAGCTTGGTGAACATGAGCATGTCTACATAAATCGTTAAGGAAAGTATTCAATCAACACACAATTGATCTGCTCTGCCGACTGCAAGATCGTCAATGTTGTGGCAAGATGGCCCGGTGGGACCCACGATGCTAGGATCCTTGCTAACAGCAAAATATCCAGAGAGTTTGAACATGGCAACCTTCGGGCGCAGAAAAACAAGGCTATTAAGTACTTGGATGGTCTTGATCAAGAGAAGAGAGAGAAGCTAGTCACCTTTTTGATTCTGCGTGGTAGGGAACAACGCCAGATAGAAGAAGAACCATGAGATAAAGGAGGTGATTCAACTACGCATTGGTCTCTGACTAACTCACGTCGTAAAACGCTACAATGGTGGCAGCGGTGGGATCATGCCAGTAACGACCCGACGTCAACAAATCCACGATTCTCATCACGATCAGGCCGAAGTCAAGAATCAGGACGGATTCGCGGAGGGGACGACACAAACTAAATCTAGGCAGGGGACAGCCAGGGTTAGTCGCCCTCCTAACAGGTCGAGTGAGAAGTTGTCCTACTCAAGTATGTTAAAGCCTTGGGTAGACTTTCTGCCTAACTCTGGGCACAACAGTACTTTGTCCCGTGTTATGCAATGATGTATGCTTTTTGCTCTCAATTACATACAGCAGAATTAAGTGATCATTGACAAAGCAAAGCAGGGTCACTTGCAGAATCTGTTGAAAAAGAAATTGGAAAGCAGACCTAAAGTGGTAGAGGTGTTGGAGCAGACTGAAGGAGGGAAGAAGGCAGCAGCAAAAGAGTCTGGATAGAAGGAGACTAGCAGTCAGCTCGTTCAGGCACACAAAAACTCAAGATTGAACAAGCGGCTCTGAGAGCGAAGGTGGAAGCATTAAGGAAGTTTAATCATTGACTCCTGGAGAAAGTGCCTCTTTCCGGGAGTCAAGAGCAAGAAGGGACACCTCCTCAATACAAAGGAGATCTAGGATCAAGTTCAAAATGGGCTAAAGCGAATTCGTGTTCCAAAAGTCCTTGACTCGAGCATAAGCAGTCTCGAGTTGAGTGAAGACGAAGATCTTGCAACGATCAGGGACAGAGACCACACCAGGAGGGCTCTTGAACAGTTGTCTTATCTGAAGGTATGCCACTTACAACTGATGCTTTATGCAAATATTATGCTTGTACGTGGGTATGCAGTACGTAAAGTGAATGCAGAGATGGCGATTCTGCATGAATTTGACAACTTCTGCACTTCAGCGAGTAAAATGTTTGTCACCTATTGAAGGCAAGAAATTTAATCACTATGAAAAATCCATTCATGGGGGACATCTTCTATCTGGCATGAAGTAGAAACAAAAATGTTAACATTTTACTATAATGAATGTCAAGAACATGCACACTTTTTGGGTATTATGTACTTTGTCACGTGTCATGCAATAATGTATGCTTTTGCTCTACAACAGAAGAAGAAGGGAGTGGCCATTGACAAAGCAAAGCAGGGTCTTTTGCAGAATCTGCTGAAAAAGAAATTGGAAAGCGGACCTAAAGTGGTAGAGGTGTTGGAGGAAACTGGAGGAGGGAAAAAGGCAGCTGTGAAGTAGTCTGGATAGAAGAAGACGAGCAGTCAGCTCGTTCAGGCACTCAAAAATTAAGATTGAACAAGCGGCTCTAAAAGCGAAGGTGGAAGTATTGAGGAAGTTAAATCGTTGACTCCTGGAGAAGTTGTTGGATAAATTAGATGGCCCCAGAGCACATAAATGCAAGATGTTTAATAGCGATAAAACTGGTATCACAACTGGTATCATTTAGCCTATTGGTATTAAACTGGTACTTCACTGTAGTTTACGTATAGTTCTCCTACTGGTCCTGTACTGGTACCAGTCGTCTAACGGGATGTGTACTAGTATTTCTAGTATTCTAGTATTTCTGATACTGGTAATTTCACAAAACATTCCAGTTTCCATATTGAAACTGACTGATTACCAGTTGCTTATTGGTTTAACAGGTATTTCAACTGGTATCATTTGAAACTGTCAACTGGTTTCAATTGGTTTTTCAACCTGGGGGAAAGACGCCGTTTTAAAAGGCTATTACGCTGTCCTACTTAGCAATCCAAGAAGAAGAAACTTTGTGGCAACATCACTACTGCATGACGAAGAGAAATGCCTGGCCATGGTCAAGTTCACCAGACAGTACAGACACTCCCTATTGGGTAAACTGTTGTGCATCCAGACTGATCACAGCAGCCTACCAAGAGATGGACAAGTCTGTTGAAGACACGACACCATTGAAAGATTACGGACCCAATGAGGGTGTGGTCTTATAAACTTGAGAAGGAATCAAAGGAGTAGATCCCTTCCCAGGCTGAGTACCCCGTTCAAAATGAGAGTAAACCGGCAGGTCGGATCACAGCATCAAATTTCAAGAATGCAGCCTGAACGAACCAGGCTATGCCCTCTGCCAGCCTAATCAAGCGTATCTGCTATCCAGAGGCCTTTCGTTTCTCAACAGAAGCAACAAGGTAACAATGATTGTCTCAGATTTACAAAACCAATAAGCAACTGGTAATCAATCAGTTTTCAGTTTTAATCAGTTTCAATATGGAAAAGAAATGCCTGGCCATGGTCAAGTTCACCAGAGAGTACAGACATCCCCTATTGGGTAAACTGTTGTGCATTCAGACTGACCACAGCAGCCTACGAAGAGACCATTGGTAGATTACGGACCCAATGAGGGTGTGGTCCTTTGTTGGAATCCTATCAACCTGAGAAGGAATCAGAGGGGTAGATCCCTTCCCAGGCTGAGTACCCCGTTCACAATGAGAGTAAACAAAGAAAAAAGACGTAAAAGTTGTTATTTCAAGAAATTTGGGAGGTCTGAAATTAAGAAGACAATTAAGCTGCAAATGCAGGTGCCCGAGAACCCGTTTGCAGAAAGTATCAAGCGCAGAATATTAAAGTCTGCAAGAAGAATGTTCTGGGCAAAGAACTCTCGAGACAGGAGAGAACTCCACGGAGTAATCACGGAAGTCGTGGAGCTGCATGGTATCAGCAAGAATCGGGAGGCGTACGACAAAGTGCGTTACGACGTGAGAAACGCCATATTCAACACGAAGAACTATCGAAAGCCGAGGTAATGTATTGCTTTGCATCACTATGCAATCCTCTGACAGACTTTGTTCTTCAAGAACTCACAGGAGAGAATGATTTTGGACACAGACACGCACATCATGGAAAATTTGATATGATAGTTGGATAGTTCAGCTCTGTGGATGCACCTTTTGTTCAACAGGCATGTTTTATATTAAATATTGTATAATTTCAAATTCTGGGAAATTGTTGAACGGTTGATTGTTATGAGACAGTTGGATAATTTGAGTTTTAGATGCGCCTTTGTTCGATAGGTGCGCTGTAGAAATATTTTATAATCAAATATATGTTTTAAGGTTGAATAAGAGTAGGTTGGTTTTTGGTACCAGCTGGTAGCTGGTCCAGTTGGTTGTATTGAGGTGTTGTTGGTAGGCAGGTGTTTGTTTTTTAAACTATGAAATTAAATTTGGTTTAATGTTTAATACTGTGAATTCAAATTTGGTTTAGTGTTTGATTTTGTGGAATTAAATTTGGTTAATTGGAGGTGACGTGGTTGGCAGGTGTCAAGCTCTAAATACAAGATTGTAAATTGAAATTAAATCTGGACTACCTCTGAGGTTCTTGGGTGGACAGGCGGGGTTTATTAGGTGCCCGTAAGTAGGTACACATTTGAAAATAGAGAGGGGGGGCTATCAGCATCAACCTCCTCGTGTCCCCCGGGTCTGTGAGGAACAGTCAGGGGATGCCCGGGACAAGTCCCGGTATTATATAAACTGACCCCCCCCCCCTTCTTTTTTTCTATGGGGTGGGATACCAATATCTATATAAAGATATGTTTATTGAGTTTGTGTTCATAAACGGAAACTACCCCTTTTTTCTGTATGGGCGGGGTATTAATCTATATCAACAATATGCTGTTGTTGTTGTTATTACATTTTGTGGCGTACACTTCGTGTGCCGAATATTGACGCCATCTACGTGCAGGTCTCTGTAGCTTTTGGCTTTTGTTGTTGTTACTGTACTTTTATCAACAATATGTTTATTGAGTTGTAGTGTTATATAAATGGAGCACCCCCCTGCTGCCTTAGGGAGTGGAATATGAATTCATATAAAAATATGCTTACCGTGTCGATGTGTTTCATGTCAAGTACAGTATATTCGGTTCGACGCAACATTGACAAATGGCAACTTCTTGATCAGAGAAGACAGGATCACTCTCTTGTACTTTTACATTTAAAATAATTAACGATTTAACTCCTTTTTATCTGACAAAGTAGTTTGAAGCTGTACATGTAACTTATTCTTATCCCTCCCATTTGGGACAAAGATTAAGATTACTTTAAAAACCAAGAGCTGCATATAAAAGAGGTCGTTTAAGTATGTATGTTGAGGAATATCACAACCTTTCTGTTGATATTAAGATTTACCCAAGTGTTGATGCATTTAAATCTAAAATAAGTACATGTATCCTATAAGGTTGTTACCATAACAATTCAATCTTTTACATGTTAATATGACCTAATTGTATTTCAATCTTTACAGCTTATTACATGTTATGATTTGATATATACTCCCCTTCTCTTTTCCTCATATTTCTTTACTTATTTTTTTGCATACATGCACCAATCGTAATATGCATTTTTATTTTATTAATTCATGATTTCACACTTTCATATTTTCAATTAATGGACTTCATACGTATTGAAGTTAGGATGTTATGACAAGCAGTTTGTTAGAAAATGCTTCTTCTTCAAATTTTTGGTTTTTGTAATTTCCCCATTATCTTCCATCTTTTCCAGATGAGGTGCGAGATTTGCGACTTAGAGATGATCAGTCACGTGGGCTACGTTCGCCATCTTGAAAACATACATAACACCATCCTGACTATCCGGTGTGAAGTATGCAACATCGAACTTCAAAACCGATGGGACACGAATCGGCACTACAATCGAACACATCCAGATCAACGCGATGATGAGAATAACCTGGCATTTCGACTTGCAACCAGGGTGTATCAACTCCGCTGGGAAAGAGAACGACAGACCGAGGGAGGAAGAAGATGGAATCCTCGGAAAGGGGATTTGGCTGCAGCGATTGACGAGATGGATAGAGACTTTATCGTTAGAACTCCCAATGTATCTAAAGGGCAATTCCAACTTCATATCATCTAAATCCTCGCCAAGAAACAATTTCAGTCACTGCCTTCATCCTATGATGAGATGACAACTTGGTCACATTCAGGCATGCTCAAACATCTTTCGTTTTTTGCATGCTCCCGGGCGCAACAGAGCCATAATGTTCATGGAGACTGGAGACGTCATATGCGTAGAACTGCTCACCATGTTCTGATTGGTTGTTTATGTAAATCACTAAACTTGACTATAGTCACAATATATGTTCTGACAATGAACATAATTTACATTTGCAAAGTGGAGAAGATAATTAAACAGCAACACAGGCTATTGTGGAAGTTAGAACAGTTGGCCGTCCAAGGATACATGTCACTACAGAAAGATTCAGTCCTCAACAGGACTAAGGCATTCAACATTCCACAACTACTGGACTTTGTCTTGTCACGGCTGGGGTTGCTCTCAGTTGTCAATCAGCAGCCCTTGAAGTGGAGGCAAACTACTCACTGTGCAGCCAAGGATATTGAATTTCAGTATGAGATGGGATTTACCTGGACGAGAATTTCTAGCTTTTTTGGAATTTCTGCAAGAACATTACAAAATAGACGACGTGAACTAGGCATGCCAATGGGCAGCCTTGCTCATTGGACAGTGAAATAGATGGAATATTGTTCTGATATACTGCAAACCAGCCCCAGAGCACGGAATCAACGATTATGGGAGCACTGCGCCAAAGAGGCGTTTTTCTTCAATGGCATCGTGTACGAGAGAGCATTCTTAGCATGAACCCTGTGAATACTGCACTTCGCTGCAGATACAAAATACGAGTGTACGGAGATGGCAGTGTAACGTAGGGCAACCAAATGCATCCTAAAATAATAATCATATTCTTTCATACCACACACCCTTGTCATAAAAAGTTTAAACCTGGGACTATTATGTGAATTAGTGTCGGTCTGTGAGCAAACCTTATGCAGCAAAGTGCTGAGACAGTTTCAATGTAGAAACATTCCAGTCTTTCTTTAGTGCACAGTTTAATAGTTGATCCTAAAACAGAATATGTGCAAAATCAAATGTTGACCCAAATTTGATATGATACTACAAATTTGTTATAAATTAGTTGAGAAGTGAAATACTGCAAATATTATGTAGTTATTTAATGTGGGTATTTGTGCGTAAAATGCTTGTTATATGTTTTGCTCCCTATAAATATCTATTTTTTTCTTTCTGGGGGTGGGGGAGAAAATGATGAAATGAGAATAGCTCATTAAAATAGATATAGATTCCTTTCAGTCGGAGCAAGCTCCCCACGTCATAGCACGGAGCTGACATCCCTCAGTGGCAATAATATGAACAACGTCCCTAAATGCAGTCCATATCTGTATACTATTTCCCTCATTCATAATTTCTTTTCAGAAACAAACACACACACACACACACACACACAAAATCATCCCACATGGGAAGATCCCTACAATGTTCTCCCCATAAACGAACATTCTGCCATCGGGATGATCGTGTGATCAGATCGATCAAACTGTTGACTGGTATCTGATTATGCACATAACCCACGCTACAGTATTACACGAAAGTATTCAAAGTGCTTTCTTTGTGCTGAGCAGCATAAATGTTACCCTAGTCATGTGAACCTGTTGAGGACAGACCGATTTTGCTACAACAAGCATTTCCCATAGACACTTGCCTGAGTATACTGGGGACTCGTCCTCAACAGATTAAACACTGCACCTAATGGAGGCTACACATACTAAAGTGACTCCTATTCAATCCATCTGTAGTAGCAGTTTTTCAGGCTCATCTCTGCACTTTCTTGAGGGCTGCCAGGCAGGCTTTTTTTAGGAATGTCTGGTTGACCTCAGCTGACCTCTGGAGGCGGGTCACATGATCCGGAGTACACTGAAATGAGAATCAAGCGGCACAGAATTTGTGCTGGGTCAGAATTAATTCAGAAGAAAACGACACAATCAAGGCACCTCTCAACGTCACAGTCTTCTTTACCTCTCCTCAAAGATGATATGTGATGTGTAATAAAGTACCGATTGAAAGTGATGATGGCACAGTCTTTTGTTCAAGCATGGTTAGCTATTGTCTTCATAAATACTCAGGCTATTGTAAGGTTGATTAGAACCAGTTTCCATGGCAATGAATGGCTTTGATATCACACTTCAGTATTCTATTAACCCGTTGAGGACGGTTTGATTTTGCTACAACACGCATTTCCCATACACGCTTGCCAGAGTATACTCGGGACTCGTCCTCAACGGGTTAAAGTCAGGGATTTTACTGCTTTATTTGTGAGGACTGTGTTGTATTGATAATGTCTGGCTGGAGAGCAAACATAGAGAATGTTCCGTCTGATGGGATTGCAATGTCACTGGTTGTTATACATCCTCTACATGACATAGAAGGATACACTGTACAGTATGTCCAAAAAAAAAAAAATACAATCAGATTTTGGCATTGATAACACCAAATTGCCTAAATGCTACTTCAAGGTCTTAGAATATAACATCTTAGCTCTATTTTGCAGAAAACTCCATTCAAATTGGTTGAGCAGTCAGAGAGAAATTTGGATTGTTGTAAAGCATGTCATGAGTCTGATTCTTCCAAGTTTAGCACTTTGATGCTCTTGTGTGTGAACACAATACACAGAACTTGGAGGAAAAAGATTCCCGACATGCTCTAAAAAATTCCTATTTCTCTTTGACCACTGAAGCAAATCGAATGGGTTTTTCTGTACGATGTGGGCAATGAGTTATAATTTCATACCCTGAAACAAATTGTATTTGGATTGATTCACTATTTTTAAAGTCATTGTTGCAGAGGGTCCCGCTGTAATTTTTTGGGGGGACATACAGTGTATCCTCCCCGAAATACCATTTCAAGCCCTATGACAAACATTCAATGTACTGTACCTAAGCCAATTTGTTATTAGCTCATGTGCATGTTTCAGAAAATGACCTTTCTTTTTTTCTCAGTTGGTCAGGCACTTCACACGTTACCTCCGCCAAGGGAGGAGGTTAAGTTTTTGTTACCGTTTGTTTGTTTGTCCATGGGCAAAATAACTCAAAAAAGTTGTGAACGGACTTGGATGAAACTTGCAGGAAAGGTTGAAAGTGACACAAGGAACAGATGATTAAATTTTGGTACCGATTCAGAAACTTTTATGAAGGATTTTCGATATTTTGGCAGGTAGGGTCGATGAACTTGGGAGTTCAAGCTGCGCATTTTTTAGGTTTTCATTATGCGCACTAAAAAGCATGCTCTACTGCAAGACATGCAGCGCGACGTAGCTGAAGGTTGATGATGTAACAAAAGGCTATTGGGAATTCGGGCTATTTTTAGCATGCACAAGTACGTATGGGTGGAAATCACTAATCTCTCTGAAGAACCACACCATTGGTGCAAATTAGCTACTGTAAAAGTGGAAATTTTCGCGCATTTCGCGCAACCAGAAACTAGCGCGAAAATAAAAGCACGCGAATACTTTTGCCTACCATACGTTGCTGTGCGTGTTGTCTTGATTCCGCTGAATTAAAAACACGCGAAACTCTTCTTGCCCGGCCAAGCGCGAAAAATTAGTCGCGCGAAGATATCCACTTTTACAGTATTTGGCGGAGGTCTGCGCTCTCAGAGTGCTTCTCTAGTTTTCAAAGTGTCATAATGCATGAGCCTGCCCAGCGTAACAATTTATGGTATTCATGTGCAAATAAAGAATGGACTTGTATAGACCAAGGGACTGGAATGGCTCATCAATTAACACTTGGGGAAAAGATGCATGTAAATAACAAAAACAAACACTAAACACAAAATATGATTCAGTAACATGTGATAATGTTCATTGACTCACTGAACTGCATTAGCTAACCCATTTAATATCTTTATGGTGCTAGTTTTTCCTTTTTATTTCTCATACAAAACACAAACATAATATGGAACAGGGAGAGGGAATTTTGAAGGGTTTCCAACAGAAGACCGCTATCTTGTTGGTCAGTATAGCTTGTCAGGCTACTCTTGTCAGGCTAGTCTGTCAGTCAAGGTGGCAGGTCAGTCAGATTGGTCAGTCCGCCAGGTTGGACGATCAGCCAGGTTGGCTGGTCAGCCAAGTTGGTCAGTCAGTCAGGGTGGTCAGTCAAGGTGGTCAGTCAATCTGGCTGGTCAGAAACTCACTTCTTTCCCATGCTTGTTGATGACAGCCAGCAGAAGCTTGGCAAATTTCTTGCACTTGGACTGGACGACAGCATTACGCTCCAGAGAGGACACCAGGAGATGTAGGAAGCTGGAGTCAACCTCAAGCTAGTCACGAAATACAGAAAAATTGCCTCAAACCAACAAACGTCCTCTCTTACCCCTAATTTAATTGAACTTCCATTTCAACTCTTTTTCACTCTATTTCTCTGCTTATAAAATATAGTAGAGCCTGTGGGCAAAATAGACTGAAACTTGAAAGCAACAAGGTAAATTAGTCTCGAAATTTAATAGCTATTTCAAGTTTTGATACAGAATTTGTATCGAGACAAAAAATTGAATAGATGCTTCACATTCTGGAAGCTTTCTTTAAGGGAACTGGCTACATAAAATACTGATTTTTGTTTTGTTTTGTTTTTGTAGGCCATACTATCTGCTGGAAAATGGAATGGAAATTTCAATTTCACGACATGGAGATTTAAATGTAAAACATACATGTAAATACATCATTTCACTGAAAATGTGCCAGACAGCATGCAACACCATACAAATGTTTAATTATCAGTTGATATTTGGTAGCCTATGGCTATACCAAAAGAACAATTTTGTTCTAGATAGTAATCAAACTAGTGCACCCAGTTTTCAAAAATACACTCCTATTATTTTACTACTTTAAAGGAGAAGGTAAGTTTCTAAAATTTCATTCCCATTTGTAGAGTTACTTACATAAACATACCTTACAGTCCAGGATACTTTGAATGAAACTTGTTGTGGACTCTGACCAGTGGAAGCTTGGATTAACAAAGATGTTTCTGGAATGAAAATAAAAAAAAACAAAATGCAGGAACTATGAACAATACACAGTGATTAGTATACAATAACACAAGGAGGATTTGAAATGTTAAAAAAAAAGAAGAAATAATGCATCTGGCGACGCTTCGTGGCAGATGCAAAGAAAAGTGCACACCTACCTTGTCATAACATGCTCTCTGACATTTCATAACACAGACAATATATTTTCTTGTCCTGAAGGTGAAACACACTTTAGCTTTAGCTTTGACAGGAAAACTGCAATCATGCAAGACATGATTTTTAATGCATTTCCCTATTTTACAGGAGTTTTATCAGCAACAAAATAGCTCTAATAGTTACACTTATACAACACCTATTAATAGAATGTAGCTTTCCAATTGGTCGATGGCCCATCATGTGACATTTAGTGAAACGTTCCATGGCACGCTCTGGCCGTCAGCTGTGCAATTTTGTTTGAGCACAAAATGGATAGCGCACGTCTGACGTCACCCATTTCCATTGACTTCCGTGTTGAACTCAAGATTGACTTGAAGTTTTTGTTCCATCGCATGGCTCTGATGTCACAATAAACAAACATTTGCAGCGCGCATTCAACAATAACAAGCACGCTTACAAGAACGTGCTTTGCCACTCATTTTTGCAAACAACTTCGTTTCGCATAATACATATGTACACGGTGACTGCGACTGTGCAGCTACTCATTCGTCTTTCACAGAAAATGGTTGCCATTTCTGTGCTAAATTCAAGAATCTGTGTGGACCACATCTGTGGACGTTGGAGGTGTTGTAAAAACAAATAGTGTATGGTCTTTACTTGTGCAATGGAACAAGATTTCGCACTCAGTGAAAGATGGGGCGCACTATTCAACTCTGCTTCGCCTCGCTGAATAGAGCACCTCTCTATCTTTCACCTCGTGCAAAATCTTGTACCATCGCAATCGTGACCATTCACTATTTGTACATTAACTCCTTACAAAATCGGTTAGAATCAAAATATGATGTGGTACTATTTTTACATTGTAAGGTTTGTGGGTGGCTGTCTACATGTGAGCTGGCTTTGGGTCTGCTCTTGTTATTTTGTTCCAATGTGCTCTTCACTTTTATAAGCCATAGCCTTTTCTTGCCTGACCTTGTGATTTTCCACAAGCCTTTATCAGTGCATTGCAACTCAATTATAAGAATGGCATGCTTTAAGGTTTAGATCAGGCTGCATGTCCTGGTTTTGTAACTGATGTTCAAAGGAGTACTGGTCTTGGTTCACTTAAAATGCTAGAACTATCAGAGAAGGTCTCTTGTTAGCCTCATATCCTTTTTACATTGTAGCTGTACTTCCTGAGGAGGCCAGATAATACACCCATACCACAGAGATTTTTATCTCATTGGTCACTCATCAGAAACAAAGATTGTTGCTTCTGTTCATCCACTGAAGTATATCGGATTGCAGTATGACGAATCCGACTTGGTTGGTCGAGAATCAGGCGCATGGCAGACATGTCGCGCGTGATCCTTGTCGGACGATCTTGCCTCATCGGACAACCGCCCGACATGTCTGACACTGACCTGATAGTCGACCAACACAAGTCGGATTCATCGGACTGCGGTCCGATACACTTCTGTGCGTGGCCGGAAGCGATAAACTTGGCTTCCGATGAGTGACTGATGCGAGAAAATCTCTGTAGAATGAGGGTACAATGGACCATCATGCAGTCCGTTCAACTGAGCTCACGTCAGCCTGCATGGCTCACGCTATCAATGCTGATTAATGTCGTAGTTTTTCTGCTGCTATCCACCTAGCAACAGCACTGCTGGTGGTAATGACGATGATGATTATGATAGCAAGATCTCCCTTTCAAAATGTCAGAGCTTTATCAACAGTGTACATGTGCTCCGACTACTGAAAGAAATGAAAGAAGTTTGTTCACCTCAGAAGATACACGATGTGGTCATTGGTGAGGGCATCTTTGACGACCTTTGCCACAAGGTCAAACTGGAGATGGGTGGATCCTGGCTGGACCAGGCATGGCGTGAGTGCGCCCTCTATGGTCGGCTTTGGAAAGGCCCTGGTGAAATCAGACAGGGATGTCAGGAGAGACCTGGGAGCTGTCTGGGTGAGATCTTTCATCTACCCATAGTAGGGAAAAGGAAACAAGAAAAAGGTTTACAGTTGAACCTCTCTTATCCGGCCTCCCTTTATCCGGATCTCTCTATTATACGGATGCAATCTCGCCGTGATTTTTGTTTTAATAATTACGGGAGGAAAGGGGGATTCCTAACTCCTTGAGAACTCCTACACAAACACACATGAATTACATATTACTTCGAACATGATTAACATACATTACATCAAATTTCCTTCCAAATTGCTTACCTTCAGACATTTTAACATCCCCAAACATCCCCAAATGTAACAACGAAAGGTTGCAGTATACACATTACTACATGTGGTACTACAATTCGCTACATCAGTACATGTATATGTACGTGTATAAAGCATTGAGTCTCCCGTATCCGGCCAAATCCCTTATCCGGATGAGCCCCGGTCCCGACTTGTCCAGATATGAGAGGTTCAACTGTATTAATTCTCAGCATGCCACATGTATTCATATCCTGTCCATAAGTACATAAATGTATAACATGTACTGTGTGACATTGTGGACATTTGACTCATTGGCACAAAAGGGTCAAGAAGATTCAAGGCTTGAAAAGTTTTTCTTTTTTTTTTCCCTCCTGTTCTATATTCAGACATGGGCTTTTGGAGGCATGAACAGAACACTTGTGCACTGAATTGACAACACATACACTTATGACGGCAATATGCTTAATATTTCCAATATAAAACATAGGACTAAATTCCATTGTTGACACAATGGCTGAAGATTTTGTGGAAAAATGTGAAAGTCACCATCTTCTACTACATGTATACTGTTATCTAGTGACTACATGTATCACCGCTGTACACTATCAAAATATTTCTCAGAAGCAGAAATGCAAACAGGACTCTGGAATGCACATGCTTGTTTCAAACCAGCCGTAATAAATGTTATTCAACACAGTAAATCATCATCTACAATGAAGCTTTACATTGCATGAAGTTGCTTTAACCTGTTGAAGACAAGTCCCGAGTATACTCAAGCAGGTGTCTATGGGAAATGTGTGTTGTAGCAAAATCAGCCTGTCCTCAACGGATTAATACTGGAGATTCTACACAATAAATTGTTGTAAATTGTTGTACAATGTATAGAAGTTGGACAAGACCCCTGGGTTCCCACAAGCATCCGATTAAGATATTTGTTTAAGATATTCTGAATCAACCTTGAACATCATCTACAGGTTGAAATGAAAATAGAACTATCGCAATGCGCACCTTCTTCAGATAGAGTTGCTCCGCCAGGACGGTTGCTGATGTAAGGCTGAACTGCGTTGCTAGCGGAGTCAAGAGCTGGCAGATGGCTGGCAAATCGGCCACAGATACAGCTGCAATTCCGATGTAGTCGCAGATATCTGCAAGCTGATGATGAGGGAGGGCAGGAAGAAACTAGAAATGTCGCTACGGCGACTGGTGTATGCCTCCGCCATAATACATGGTTCTCCTAATAGGTCTATAGTACAATGTCTTGACAATGTGTGATGACAGTTTCACACAAATGGCAAAATATTAAAATGACAGGTTTGCCACAAATGTGCTGAATGTTCACTTTCCTAGAACTAGGTTCAATTGGATGAATGATTAAAACATCAAGAGTGCAGGTATTTGGGGGAACTGATGATTTTCACTTGACTTTTGACCCTTTTACAAGTTTATGCATTGAGTAATTTTCAAGGTATTGAGAAAAAGTATAATTTCAGTATCAAATGGTAAAATAGTATTATCGAAACCTGGCCTTTGACCTTTGACCCCACAGTTCCAAAGAGAATCACTGTTAGGTAGAACATGCATAAATATGTAAGTTTCATGACAATACAATGTACCTTGAGTTATTTTTGAGATATGGAGGAAAAAGTGCAATTTAGCACTTTCACTTGACCTTTGACCTTTTGACCTTTGACCTTTTGGCAAGAAACTTCCCACAGAATATATATTGGGTTATACATGCATACATCAAGTTTTAAAAAAATCCTTCAGGCACTGCATAAATATAAGGAAAGTAGTTATATTTTGAGGAGTTGACCTTGACCTTTGACCCCTGACCTTTGACCCAGACCCCCAACTTCCCTAGATAATCACTGCCCATCGGTACAAGCATATATACTAAGTTCCATGAAGATACCTTGAACCATTTGCGAGATATGGAGAAAAACATGAAATTTCAATTTTTTTTTTCACAAAATAACCTGTGACCTTTGACCTTTGACCCTGTGACCCTAAAATCCACACAAAGTATCATCCCCCAAGGATATACCCTCATACCAAGTTTGATGCAAAACCACCACACGGTTCTTGAGATATCGACAAAAACAAAACGGGACGGACGGACGTACGGAAGTACGGAAGTACGGACGTACGGAAGTACGGAAGTACGGACGTACGGACGGACGGACGACCCGAAAACATAATGCCTCCGGCCACTTCGTTGGCGGAGGCATAAAAATAAATTGTGGTTCACTTTGATGAGCAGATTGCCTGACAACAATCTCTTCGTCTAGCTGGGAGGTAAAAGTCAGTATAATGGCAGCTGTGATCCATAGACCCATCGACAGCATATACTGACCAATTGTGATTTATTAAAAAGGAGTGTCAACATTCAACAAACTGCATCAACAGAGCACATTTTCATAAAAACAAATAAATTCATTAACGTGACATTATCAAATGTACAGAGACTCCAACCCCAAGCACCTTCTGATCTGGAGATTCTCCCGCCCGAAACCCCTAGCAAACGGGAGACTCCAAGTAGATGTGTGCGAAGCACGTGTATAGGGTTCTCTGGTGCTATCTATACGGCTTATTTTTTCAACATACGATAGCAATAAGTAAGAAATCCTTTCCACCGGGAGACACAGAGCCAGGGCGGGAGAAATCAAATCTCCAGCGGGAGAACGGGAGATTTTGCAAAAATGGGTTTTCGGCGGGAGATCTCCCGTCGAAAACGGGAGAGTTGGAGTCTCTGAATGTAGTGTCTTGACTGACAGCCACGCTAGACTAGGCTGGCGACCAAAAGCAATCAAGTGAGCTAACGAAGCATACATAGGTAAGATCTGGTAGTCCAGGTAAGAAGTCTCGGATGGCCACTTGTTCATTGGAAGTAAGATCATATGTCAACCTATAAAATGTCCATCAAATGTACCCGCCTGTAAATATAAGTACAATACAAGACAGATCATCAGTCGGTTGCCAGACCTCAATAAAGTAACGACACATCGCAATCTTGCTCCGGGCATATACAGATTGTAGTTATTCTTTGTACTTACATGTGACAGAAGAAGACTACACTAAAGGTACATGGATCTTACCCGAGTTGGAGTGCAGCTTGCCATGTATTGGAGGGCTTCAATGCATGCCTCAGATTGTCGCGAGGCACCATCATGCCAACTTCCCTTCAGGAGGTCAAGTTGTGACTGTTTCAGAGAGGAAAAAGACTCAAACTGTTTTTTGCCTTGTATGAACACAATTCCATGTTCTCTGGATCGCCAGAGTAACACACTTTTACTGTTACTATGGTATCGGATCCCTCCCTAGCAAATCATCATCTCTGACATCCCCTCAACAAAAACAAAAAACACCAAAAACTAGAAATGTCGCTACGGCGACTGGTGTATGCCTCCGCCATAATACATGGTTCTCCTAATAGGTCTATAGTACAATGTCTTGACAATGTGTGATGACAGTTTCACACAATTGGCAAAATATTAAAATGACAGGTTTGCAACAAATGTGCTGAATGTTCACTTTCCTAGAACTAGGTTCAATTGGATGAATGATTAAAATGTCAGAGTGCAGGTATTTGGGGGAACTGATGATTTTCACTTGACTTTTGACCCTTCTACAAGTTTATGCATTGAGTAATTTTCAAGGTATTGAGAAAAAGTATATAATTTCAGTATCAAATGGTAAAATAGTATTATCGAAACCTGGCCTTTGACCTTTGACCCCACAGTTCCAAAGAGAATCACTGTTAGGTAGAACATGCATAAATATGTAAGTTTCATGACAATACCTTGAGTTATTTTTGAGATATGGAGGAAAAAGTGCAATTTAGCACTTTCACTTGACCTTTGACCTTTTGGCAAGAAACTTCCCACAGAACATATATTGGGTTATACATGCATATATCAGGCATTGCATAAATATAAGGAAAGTAGTTATATTTTGAGGAGTTGACCTTGACCTTTGACCCCTGACCTTTGACCCATGACCACCAACTTCCCTAGATAATCACTGCCCAGCGGTACAAGCATATATACTAAGTTCCATGAAGATACCTTGAACCATTTGCGAGATATGGAGAAAAACATGAAATTTCAATTTTTTTTTCACAAAATAACCTGTGACCTTTGACCTTTGACCCTGTGACCCTAAAATCCACACAAAGTATCATCCCCCAAGGATATACCCTCATACCAAGTTTGATGCAAAACCACCACACGGTTCTTGAGATATCGACAAAAACAAAACGGGACGGACGGACGTACGGACGTACGGACGGACGGACGACCCGAAAACATAATGCCTCCGGCCACTTCGTTGGCGGAGGCATAAAAAAAAAAAAAATACCTCGTATTGAGTCTATAGGTAGTCTTTGTAAATTTCCACACTTTGTGTCATCAGTGGTGTGTAATGTTGCACCAAGCATTGAACAGTCCACAACCATATTCAAATGTGTGTCTATCTACATACCTATTCATAAAATACAACATAGTTCATTTACAGTGAAAATGAAATTGAATAGATTGATCCAATATGAAATGTTATCAAAGGAAATACAATGTTATGTAAAAAAAAAAGAAAATAATAATAATAATCAACTGAAATGAAAGGAAATGAGTTGAAATAAAATGCAATATCAGAAGGAAAGGAACTGATACAAAAGGAAAAATATCGATGGAAGTGCACCACACACACACCTTTATGTCACTTCCAAGACCCCATATGAAAGATTTTTCTGAGGCGCTTCCACTAGGTGGCTCTTGTGCATCATCTTCCTTTGCCACTAGGTCCTCATCAGTGTGGACTTCTTCAACTGAAAAGACATCATCACTACCACTACTGTCAGCCCTTCCACCATTGCTTTGTACTCCCTCTGGCAAGAGCACATCCAACACAATCACATCGAGGGCTTTCCCATTAATTTCAGGGGGAGGTGCAACCAACACTACATCATCATCACTGAGAGCATCTTCCCCAATCTTTGTTCTCTTCGCTTCCGGCTCCGCCCTGGAGAATATCGGTCTATCCAAGACGCGCTTTTCACCTCTCTTGGAGCAACTCGGCGCTCCCTCGCTACTTTTCAGTGGGCTTGTCCGACTTGGATGCTCCTCTGCCTTCTGAAAGAGCTTTACAAAGCTGTGGAAACCTCCAAATTGAGGGAAGGAAGTGTTCATTGAAGGAGCTTTCTGCTGATCTTTTGCAGTTTTCTTCTTCTGGATGGCTTTGCAGACGTCTTCAAACAGAGGCAGTGATCTGCTCGAGATGAAGCCAGCATGGGGAGCCGATCCGGGATCTGAACTTTGACCCTGCCTGGACGGGATGTGTGTCGCCACGTAATTCTGAAGGTTGTGGACGTGATGGAGGCTCCAGTGGTCAGTCAGTTGTGCGTCCTGCAGGCCTCTCGTCAACTTCTGGAGCAATGGAAGAGGGACTTCTAAAGCATGGTGCGATATGACTGCAAGAAGAACTTGTCTGATGTGGAGTGGCAAGCAAAATATCTGAGCTCTTTTACTGCACAGACAGAGAGAGAGAGAGAGAATGACAGACAGACAGACAGACAGACAGAGATAGACAGGGATAGATACAGAAAGCAAGTATGAGAGAAAGAACAGACAAACAAACATAAAAATTAACCTCCTTTTTATGACATCACATATCAAAAGGGAAAATAGCTGTTTTCATCGGATTGTTTTGCTGTGTAGCAGTAGCCTAACAAGGGTGGCTCAAATGATCAGATTGTAGAAAAATTATTGAACAAAGACATGGCTTGGCATTTTTATGTGCAAACCAATTGGAGAGAGATGTGTCAAGGACATCACCACAATACCTTCAATGCGCATAATGCTTGCCATTAAAATGACTTCTTGGTGGAATCATGTGAAACTTTTCATGAACTTCAGTTATAACTATCTGTTTTTCCAAGTCTGATTTTGACAGAATTTTGAAGTTCTGTTCACAGATCCCATTATTGATTTACTGGGTATATCATACCATGATTGAGTTGATTTTAATCGATTTGATCAAAGTCAAGGTGATCAAAGTGTGGATATTACTGTGAGCAACATATCAGCCAACCAACAAACGCACAGTAAACATAAGAGCTGGTTGAAATGACTGCAATCGCACGGGTTAATGATGCTGGCAACATTGGTATCTACCTCTTTCCTTCTGAATGTGTCTCTTTATTCGATGATGCACAAACTTCCTCCTCCAGAAGGGCGTCGATCAACTGTATCCAATCTGGATAATGTTGCCGGTCATGTGATGATACTCCGTTACCATGGAAACCATTGTCACTTCCCACTCCCAACAGTGATCGTTCCACAATCTCTGTGGAGCCCAGAAGAAGATCTGGAACTTGTTCTTTCGTGAAGAGGTCGTGCCACGTTCTGGGGAGTTTTGATAATATCTCCTCTCCATCCATTGTAGGCACCTACAGGAGATTGAGTGAAGACAAGGTGATGAAAATACAAATCATAGAGTTTACCTTGGTAGTTGAAAATGTTGAATGAGCGTATCTCTAGACTCTATAGCACAGGTGTACAATTGTAGCTTTACCACTGAACCACAGCTTGTCCATTATGGATGTTCTCTATTTGCATTAATTTTGTTACATGTCCTCGGCAATATATAAACAGATGATGCTAAACATTGAATTTTGATTTGAAAGAAGTATATCAAGCATTCTTTCCTTTTTATAGAAAAATTAAAGTATGTTGAATTCTGCTTATATTTCCTTTACATATCATTGAAGGTGTTCTACACCTCTACGTAGCTAGATTTATACGTGACTCACAAACTGCCTGTATCCTCTACACTACAGTAATTTAGTTTTCATCCAGCAGAGGTGGCTGCACCGACTGCCACAGAAACTTGAAAAACTCATTTGTACTTTTGTCTCGAACAGATTGTGCCACGTACATCAACATCATCTTCTCCTCCTCCTCCTTCTTCTTCTTCTTCTTCTTCAACTTCTTCTTCGACTGGATCTTCTTCAAGCCTGTCTCCTTCAATCAGCTGAAGTCACAAGATTCTTGCAGACCGAGTACTGACCAGTAAAGGTAGTCAGCTGGTAGTAGTACATGTACTAGTACTAAGTAGCATTGGTCAAATAGGCCCCTACGAAATAGTGGCAACAGTAGCCCATACTAACACTACCTCAGGTCCATGCATGCCCACATCAAGTGACACTGCTCATGCAGTGCGCAATAATACAATAGGGAGCTTTAGATTTTCATGACGGGGACATTCAGACTTTCAGAGGAAAAAGACATGTTCTGAGCATGTGCAGAAGTGCGTGTCAAGTCGATTTATTTTTAGCTTGCGTCGTCTGAGTTTTTCACTATGCATTCTGGGCTATTTTTACGTCCAAACAATTTGCAACATGGAGAACTAGAGTCAGTAGAGATGGTAGAGTCTACTTCATGTACCGATCATAGTGATAGGGCGCGCCATTTCATTTTTTTACGTTGCGTCCCGATGTAATCCAAAGCTATTTTTCAGCACGACGCAGCTACTAGGGGAGAGGATCGAAAGTCCAGCACACAAGCGTCGTCTGAAGCGTCTGCGCTGCAAATCTAAAAGCTCCCTATTTTTTGCGACAGGGATGTTCAGAGGGGAAAAAAAAATCTGGACATCTGGTCTGGAGCATGCGCAGAATTGTGTACGTATCAAAGTCGATCTAGAAATTCTATTTAAATTTTACCAAATCTCGTGCGCCCGAGTTTTCACTACGCGTTCTGGGCTATTTTTATGTCCGCTCAGTTCACGACGCGACGTAGCTAGTAGAGAGCTACGTGATGCCCCTATCATATGGGGGCATCATTTTTTTTTTTTTTTAAGGTTGCGTCTACGTGTAATCGAACGTTAAAGCTACTTTTTATGCTTTCTTTTTCAGCACGACGTAGCTCAGGGAGAGGAGAATGTCCGGCTCAAGCATCGTCTCAAGCGTCCGCGCGCTGCAACAAAGCTCTGCTCCCTATTGGAATGCATAGTCGAACCTTTAACAACTAGCTCTTGTCATCATCACGATGATCATGATCTGCACACCAATTTTTTACAACACGAAAAACATAACGTTAGATGGAGAACGAACAAGCTGCAAATGAACAAACCACGCACAACCACGCAATGTGCAATCCCACTGACGACTTTATAGGCATAGATCTACCTAACATGTCGTTCATGTTGTATTGTTGATGTACACTCTAACTGTTAACGTTAGTGCTTGTGAGCAAAAGAATCACATACATAACGTTAGAAGAACTAGTAGACCTAGGCCTACAGGCCTAGAGTGAACTAGGCGTCTAGACCTAGGAACCTAGGCCTAGGCCTATATCTTTTAGTACTTTTACCGAAACTTTGCCGCAGTTAATACGAACATGCAATACGAGAAGAAGTAAAGTTTATACTAGTAAAATTACCTGCACTGAGATAAAGTTTTGTACAGTAAAAATAATGAGCCACGTGGATTGGATACGTGATCCAAACCTTGCCTGTCCTGCCTGTCCTGACTGTCCTGCCGAATGCCGCGCCCGTCGTCTGTGGTCGGTATTAGAGTGCCCGCGCTCTCTCTCATCTCTGCTGCCTAGTGCTGGCGCATATGGCGCCGCTCGATCGCCGATCCAGGGCTCATCATCAGGCACCTACGATCTTTGCAGGCACGCTCACCTGTACCACGGCACCGCACCGCAGCCTCAGCCGCAGCCGTTCGATCTCGCTCGCACCGTACCTCGGCGTAGTCTACACCTTAGTCGTTTGTGTGTGTGCAATAACTAAAGTGATGCAAGAAGATTGTGCTCGCGTCAATTTTTTTTTTTTTTTTTTGCATAATATTGTATATAAGGATTGTCGATTTTAAATTATGCTGATTTTCAGTCCAAATATATCATTGTTCGAGAAGACAGTGTCTATTTTTTCTCCCATGTATGACAACTGTCTACTACTGTCTATCAAAGAGTCTGCAGTCCCGAGCTAGCTGGGTACATTTTGACCTTTGTCCTACGTATAATTGGGGAAAATGTAGAAGTCTAGTGTAGTATCAATTTCATTATACTGTTCACGTACATACGTACGTACGTGTACGTGTGTAACAAGTGTGTACCTGTGTGTCGGTGCAGCAGCAGACCTGCGGCGGTGGTCAGGATTTCTTGGCTGAAACTTTCTATTGTATTCCTCTTTTAGACTCAAGCAGCTCAGTGAGAGCAATGGAATCAAGCACAAGACTTTATAGCTTGCTCTCATCCCGACACATGAATTTCTTTCTCTCGGGAACGGGATTGCGAAAGCTGCACTTTGCTTCTTCAAACTCGGCGGCTGTTTCACGGCACGTTAGGTGTAAGGTTCGCCGGAGGTTCGGGGGACATACGACGCTCCGTTTGCCTGGGGCAGCTGCTGACTCACCGGCATTGCTACCATCAGGAGTGACTTGTTGTAGTAACAGACGGCCAACTTCACAACTGGCTGTACGAACAACATTCTTATGCGATCATTCGGTCTCGTATTCAACGTCGGCACTCTATACGCCACCGGCTGAAGGCGAAAACTTCCCATTTGTATTGAAACCTGAGCTAGACTTCGATGTTCTCTTCTTGCATCAGCGAACGCAACTCGAGGAGAGTGCACAAGCCAGGAATATGTCAGGAATTGATATTTCACAAATGGTAATGAGCCAGTGAAACACACAAGTAGGCACCTAATCTGCTAATTGTACAACTGCCTACACGGTGATATTGAGATTTTCAGTGAAAGAGAGAAAGAGAGAATAGTAGTAATGAATGCAGGAAGGCAAATATAAAATATGTCTGTAGAAGTGCATCGCTACTAATAATAGTATAGTAAGGGTACTAGGTCTCGCGCAGGGACGTAATGATCGCGCATAGCGTAACTGCGTATAGCAAGCGATATTACGCGTAGGACTAAGCGCAAAATTTGCCGATACGCCCATGGAATAAACATACCTGACTTACCGCTCAACATGAGAAGGAAGCAGGTAAGAAATTTTGATTTCCAACAAATTTTCCACTAAATTTCCAATTTTTTACCTTGTACAAACCTACCTTCCCTTAAAATCTGTTCTAAGGATGTTGTAGCCTAGACGTGTCGTCTCGCTTGTCTCGTTCGTAGTGGATAGAATTCGTAATTTGTTCGATCGATCGTTTACCACGTGACGTCATCATACACAAGAACAATGTATGCTGCCAGCTACGCTGAAATACTGTTAATAAATGTTGTTTTAAGTCAAATTTTAACACAACGATTATAATATTACAAAGGAATAAATATTTCAGTCTATCGAAGTTGAAGTGTGATTTCAATTTGAATTTGCGTGTGATTTCTTGCGCTAACTTGTGATATATTTGTGACAGGGGAGGGCCATAATGATACTGAAGAAAACAAATTAGATGAGAGTGTGACAAATGGGTGACGAAAATGAGAGGGTGACGAATGGGTAAGCACACACACAAACACACACACACACACACACACACACAAAATATATGTTCATATTTTACTTTTTTCCATTTTATATTACATGTATATTATTGGTTAAAATGATTAGAAATATTGTAAAAAAAAAAACTTTATAAATGAAAATCATTAACGATTATGAAAATATCAATGATAAAAATAATGATAATAAGAATGATAAAATGATGATGGTGGTGGAAGTGATAATAATAATAATGAAAATGATGATGATGATTATGATGATCGATGATGGTGATGGTGATAATAGTAATAATGATAATAATAATAATAATAATAATAGTAATAACATATAATAATAATAATAATAATAACAATAATAATAACACATATAATAATACTAACAATAATATACACAAGTTAGGTAAAACTGCTGTTGCTTAACAGGGACAAATTTAGGAAAGTGAAAAAATATTCTACGAAAGCCGGAGCACGTTACAGCCGCAGAGGGGCAGACACTTTCACGCATGAAACTACAGAGGGCAGCTGCGCGATCTTTACATACCCCGAGAAATTGAACGCATAAAAAAAAGTCCGACATAGAAACGGCGACAGCGCACTACTCCGTCATCGTATTATCAGGAGATTCTGGGAGGTGATTTTTCAGCGTTTTCGTGATATTCATTGAGAAATTCAGGTACGATTATGGAATAACTTCTATTATAAGAGCATTTCAAATTTTCGTGCGCGATATCTAGACCCCTCAACCATACTATCACTAGATATCGGTCTAGTGTTATAGGAGTGTCCGTCCCTAGTGTAAGAGCTGTTCGAGGTTCTAATTTTAAGAAACAGTAACTTTGTACATCATGTCGGTAATTTGACTTGCACCTACAACTATATTCCATTCATATAAATCTTGTTATTTCATCCATGCAATGTGGCACTCTAGATGTTTATAAACTACACTTTCTGGTCCATTTGATGTGGTGTAGAAGAAGAACGCCATTTAATAGTGCAGAATAGTGCAAAACACAGTACTCTTTTCAAAAGTTCAAAATAGAAACAGGTCTATACGACTCTATTCTTCGTTTCCAAGACCAAGACATGATGTTTCTGTAAAATCTGTTTTTCACCCATTTTACATTGTGATTTCTTGGTTTGTTTGTTTGTTTTCATTTTGTTGCCATCCTATTTCTCAGTTTTCATCTTCACTATTTGTTCTTGGAATCTGTTTTATTTTGTAGCTCAGCCTATGGCAAGATGTCCGCCGGCTGGAAGAACAGAAGAAGGCAATGGAGATGGAGAGAAAATCTCTCAACTCGAGAGCAAAGGAGCTCAGCAAACAGGTAGATTTGTAAGAACAGAAATAGAAAGGATGAATTTTGTCATTGAGAAAAACTAAAAACTTGCTGAATAATGTAGGGAAACCCTGTTATAGACGAGCTCACTTACATTGAGATACTACTTTTAATGAGGTGAATTTGATGTGATCCTACTTTTTCATCTGTTTTTTAGTACGTTTACAGGGAGGTACCGGTTCTGTCAAGGCAAAATTGCCAGTCTCAACGAACTGGTAATAACAGCATTTCTCTGTACGTAATTTACTATGATTACTTGCTGTAGTATAGCAGAGTGAAACTACAAATCTTCAAAGCCATTCTAATCTTGATCCTTGTTTAATGGGTTTTATTTCAAAATGTATCAATTTGGTATATATACATGTTTATTATTTTCCTCTCTTTTTTTTTCAAACAGAGAGGAGCTGCTCAAGTGGAGAAAGAGGAGATCAAGCACAAAGGACGACAACTCAGAGAGGACTTGAAGGGTCTGAATGTAAGACTACAAGTTACTGTGATACTGTAAAAGTGGAAATTTTCGCGGTGTTGAAATTTTCGCGCATTTCGCACAACGAGAAACTAGCGCAAAAATAAAAGCACACAAATATTTTTGCTTGCCTTATGTTCCCGTAGTTTTTATGTTTCCTAGCGCGAAAAATTAGTCACGCAAAAATATCTACTTTAATACAGTAATAGGTTTGCTCACCACATGGAGCCATGCTGTGAAATATAGAAGTAAGGCAAAATCGTATGGGATACATGATAACTCATCCTCTTAGAAGTGTAAGGAATCACAACTTGCAAGCTTTTGAAAATTTTCAGGTCCTATATATTTTGCTCTTTGTTGTACATTTTTTAAAACAACATTTCAGTGTTCGGAGACGGAAAAGCCATCGTTTAAGGTAATTTCATAATATGTTATTAAGTGTTCTTTCATGCTCTAGTACAGACTTTCATTTGCACAGTTGTTTTGGGAGCTTTCAAACTTGATATTGTGATGTGCCCTCTGTTTAATGGAAACTACTTAACAAAGCCAAATTTGTTAAGTACCCACGTGTTCAAGTGCCCATCCATCATATTATCTAGCACTTTGTATGAGAGCCCTTCAGAGATTTCTCTTCCATACTAATACCAATTATGCCAACAACTGTATCCCGGCTTGTTGTAATGATAAAACTTATTAACTTTTCATATTTAAAACTGATACAGGGATGTCCAAATAATCACTATTCTTGTGAAATGTTCAACAAATTGTCTTTTTTTTTTTCATCTGCAGAGCTCCCTGTCTGACCTGATGAACAGCCTTTACCCGCTTGCCCTGGCCCTGCCAAACCACCTCCACCCCGATGTTGTGAGTTCCAATCTGTTGAAGACATGGTGATTCTCAAGCATAGTACCAGTAGTTCTCTCTGATGATTGATGGATTGGTTAGGTGATTGATTGATTGATTAATTAATCAATTGATTGATTGATTGATTGATTGATTGATTGATTGATTGATTGATTGATTGATTGATTGATTGATTGATTGATTGATTGATTGATTGATTGAGTGAGTGAGTGAGTGAGTGAGTGAGTGAGTGATTGATTGATTGGTTGGTTGGTTTTTTGGTTGGTTGGATGGTTGGATGGTTGGTTGGTTGATTGATTGATTGATTGATTGATTGATTGATTGATTCATTCATTCATTGATTCATTCATTCATTCATTCATTCATTCATTCATTTTGATAATATTTTCTCTTTCATTTATTCATTCATTCATTCATTGTTCAATCATTTATTCATTCCTTTTAAATGATATTCATTTATTCCATATTTAGACATTCATCCACTTATCCATTCATTTATTTATTCACTCATTCATGTGTTCATTTATGTATTTCTTCATCTATTCAGTTATTCCTCCTTTGATCTGTCCATCTACTCATCATTTATTCATGAATTCATTCTTATTGCACAAAGTGTCATTGGATACTGTTTCCTTTCTATTTTTTTTTCTACCTAGCCACGTGGGAGTGAGGACAGAGTGATCGAAACAGTAGGAGGTGAACTGAGGCACGCATCAAGTGATGACATAAAGCACAGTGGTGTTTCCTCACAGTGAGTATGCATCTGGTATGCATGGATAGTTTGTACACAGATATGAGCAAATCAGTGTTTGTACATTGCATTTGAACTAGGTCTTAAAACAAGGGCCCTATTTTATGAAGAGTTATAATTGATTTTATAGTTGATTTCTATGATAAGTCTATGGCAGTTTGTGTGGTATTTAAAGGAAGTTTATTATCGATATAAGTTTTGATAAAACGGGCCCAGGTCTTCATATTTCCTGGAGTCAATTAATTACGTTTTCTGACACGAGTTTCCTGTGTTTCAGTATTTTCTATCATTTAGCAAAATGTTCGTGTTTGATGTTTGGGTATTTGTAAGCAAAGTGCTGCTGTTATCTATACATATTAACATATGAAGAACATGGCAATAAACTGTGCTGTATTGCTGATAGTAACTCAGATCACCTCTAAAAAAATAAACCTTTTACTGTGTCAGTTAAAATCATTGGGGGAAAAAAATCAGTTACATGTCAAGTGCTTTTATGACTGTTTGGCTGTTCAATGTAGAGTTTTTGCAAGATTGACAAAAAGTGCACAGTCTTCTCTTATAGCCAAAGAACATGAGAACATGATGAGCAATGAATGTATGTTATATACACTGTAAGATATTGATGAACTACTACACGTGCCAGTTTCATTGCATCCTGTCTTAAAAGTCTTGTTTTCCATTGGGAGCAGTGATTTGAAAACTTTTCAAGATATCACATTTGATGCATATATGTACATGTAGGTCAGTTGTATCACAAAACTTCCTACCATATAGGAATTTTGCAATAAAGCTTAAAATTTAAGGAGATATCACTATTTTTCTCAATAAACCGTAACTGTAGACGGTTTAGTCTGGAAACATTTTTGTTATAACCATTATTCACATTTTGAATATTTGACAATACTAACATTGATTATACAAATTCAGATTTGTACATTGGTGTTTCTGTCCCTAACTCACATTTCATAACTATTTTGAAGCACTAATGCTGGGTTTTTATTTCATCTGCAAATGGGAAATTATGCCTTGAAGTCTTAACAAGTCATCTCAAGTCATTGTATTATTGTGAATTAGAACATTCATTACTGGGACAGTCCAGTATAATACCAAACATTGCTGGTAGTGTCACCTTCATTTCAGCCATTCACAGTTGTCAAAAGTCAGGTTTGTTTGTTTAGTTGTTGTTGTTTTTTTGTGCCACCAGTCACCCGCTGGTCCACAAAGGCTATGCCTACACTGAGGGAGACCTGGTCTTGAGAGAGATGGACCTGGTCTCCCTTGTCTCCAGACAGCTCAGCAACGAGGGCTTCTCAAGGTTCTCCCTGCCAGACATGTACAAGCCAGTTGCCCTTGTGAGTAGTAAATTGGCGAATTACTGTAAAACATGATATATGCACGGCATGAAACTTTCGCGAATTGGAGCCAATGGCATTTTTTGCAGTATGAAATTTTCGCGAATTGCAATTCAATGCATATATAGTTTAGACAAGAACTTTTGTGTGCATTTTAATTTCGCGAATCGTGGATCTCGCATAATTTGCAAAATGTCAATGCACGCGAACATTCCTTGTTTTACAGTACATGTGTTCAGCTCTCTTTCCTGCAAAGGGTTTTCCCTCCACTTTATTTACAAAAATAAACTGTTGAGTAAGCAATCGTCTTGCATGTTATAGCGGAATTATTATTATTTTTTTTTTTGTTATGCCAGGCAAAGTCTACTTCAAGTGTACTGCTTTTTTATGAGTGTGCATATTTTGTTTGCTATTCAAACTGGTTGTAGAAAAGCCTCTGTTCATGCATTCTCCAGTCATCTCACATCTGTTTACGAGCTTGACAAATCCTGTGTCAACAAAGACAGACTTGAATGTGATTCAAGTAAACATTGGCTATGGCATGTCGTTTTAAAACAGCCGCCTGAAGAAAACAAGTCTGAGTGACCACATAGTGTAGACTGCAAGGCTGTATCACTCAGTAAAAAAAACCAGCTCCCCTTTACAAGGTTACCTTGAGAAAGTAGAGAGTTGTATCAAAAGAGCAGAGGAGTGAAAGTTTTGTTTGGCTTTGAAAAGAATTAAGACTGCTATGGACTATGGAATGTAAGAGTTTCACACATTTTCCCAGAACAGCAATATCTGTAATCTCCTTGTGATATTATTCCAGACATTGCACTATTGTAGCACTGATGACTTGGTAGATGAGTGTTGACAAGGAATTAATTTGTGATCTTTTCAAGTATTATGCAATTGGAGTCTTTTGAGGCAGTAATCTCTCCTCTAATTTGCATAAAGTTGCATATAAATATGGGGAATGGAAATTTTGTGTAAATGTGAAGAATTTAAACATTTCCATGACTTTCTTTTTTTTATGTCCAATTTCAATTGAGACTTTGCCATATTTTGCGTTCGGTTATTCTGTCTTCGGGTAATAGTGAAATGCAGTATTTAAATCATTCGAATCACGCTGTAGATGAAACATTTGAATGTATCTAACGTCACTGAATTAACTGTGCAAACTGGATACTGTAGCTTTGAATGTTTTTCCCCAGGCCCTTTTTTGTCAATGGATGATATCTCTGTCATAATGTGCCATTGATACTTACTTCATGATCATCACATCATGATAAACAGGAAGGAAAGATATGCTGCAAGCATTTGATGAATCATTGAAAGTACAGCACTAGGGAAAGATACATCTACAGTATGTTTCTTTCGAACTATTACATACATGTATATTATACATATCCAATATATGACTCGCAAAAATGAGCTAGTGCAATATATTGATCCACAAAAATTGTGCAACATTTAAAGCACTGCATTGGAAATAAATGAAATGAAAAATGAAAATAGTAACATCTTTATCATGAGTTTGCTCTATGTATATTGTAGACTATAGTTAGAATGACTGTGTGTGGAGTTGATACAAAAAAATCTATGGTCTCTTACGCTTGATCGTTACGCCTCCCTTTTACACAAGTGTTCCATTTTCATTGTCCCACCCTCTTGATTTGCTGTCTTTGCAGGAAGCTCTCGGAATGAGTCCAGAAAATGTTGATCAGGTGAGATGAACCATTTGTAGTAAGATGAATAGCTTTTAACAGCGCTCTGTGGACATTCGTTGTATTTACGGATTATCATATCATGCACCCAAACTTGTGTTCCCCTTGGTGTGTATTTGCTTTCATTTGTTATCACTGTTGTCTTCTGTTTGGCATAAGTTGTGATACCTTAGCATCCTGTGACAACTTGTCAAGGAAAATATTGTGAGTCACAATCCATCAGTCCAAGGTGATGACAATTCCTGTATCAAATTTTTGTTGTTGTTGTTGTTGTTTGTTTGTTTGTTTGTTTTTTTTTGGGGGGGGGGGGGGGCAAAGGAAGCTACTGCAGATAAGCATCACAGTTCAGCTCATCACACACAATTGTGATTTTATTAAATGATGGCTCCAATAACATACAAAAAAAATAATGAAGAAGTAAAAAGAAACAAAGCATTCAGTCTCTAAAGAAAAGAAGCAAACAAACAAATAAACAACCAAAACAACTAAAACAACAAAAACCTCACAGACACACACACCTTCACAAAACACCTCAAAACAAACCAATACTGCAAGGACTTGCTGAAATTGTTTAATGTTATCACTGGAAATGATCATTCAAACAGTTCAATATAAAAATCTTGCTCTTCTTCTACGTAATTTGAATGATAATAATAATAAGAAAATCACACAATTTACACTTAAGATATCACATGTCTTTATGACTAATAGCTGTATATAGTAACACAGCTCAACATTGTCACCATTTTTGGCCTATGAACTGAGTTTTGTATTTACTTTACTTTATAAGAAACGCATGATTTCACCTGTCATGATTCTCCCCTACAGACATATGCCATAGAAACGAGTGAGAACATTATGCACCTGTCAGGGACGGCCGCTGTGGGGTTTTATGGTGAGTAAATTTTACTCAGTGTTTACATCCTCATAAAGTAATAAATCTTGATGCAAACTGCTCCAGATATTGGAGGCCTCTTAAAAACTAAAAGTAAGCAAAAGATCTTCAATAAATTGAAAGACTTGGATGAAAATGTCAATACAGACATCCTTACAAATATGAAGACTTTTGAAACATGCAAACAAATGATGCATATGCTTGAATTGTGACATATAGCTTGTATGACAACTTTTTTCTTTCACTGTTTATCGAACAAAAAAACAACAAAAAAAAAAATAACAAAATCGTAACATGTATGCTTAATGACACAAGGCAATAATATGTAATGTATATGGCTGTACCCCCCCCCCCCCCAAGAAAAGAGTGGCATAGATTTGTAAGTACATAAATTCTCCACTATAATTAATGAAAATGAAGACTTACAACAGTACTGTAATTTCTCTCTCTTCAATAGCTAAACAATAGTCTAGTTCCTTGTTATGTTCTAAAAGATTTGAAGCCAACAACAGCGAAATATTTCAGCTTTAAATTTGCAAGACCAGTATGGATGTAATATTTCAGCATAAAAAATATGTAGTTTGAAAACTTGTCATGTGACAAACTTCTGGTTGTTTCTCTTACAAACTAGCTCACCCTTTTATCTTTTCTCTCTGTTAAAAGCCTATTACATGATGACTGTGCTTGAGACGTCAGACTTGCCACAAAGGTAGGTCAACCTTTGTATTGATTTGTCACTATACTGTAACAGTAATGATGATGTAATGATGGTATTATCTGATTAGACAACTGGTGAACATCTTGGCTATAAATCGTTGAAGTGAATGTCTGAAAAGAGCAGTAAGGAGATGTAAAAAAAATAAATAAATAAATAAATAAATAAATGTGGGATGAATTGAGCCAACAAAAGTATTGTTACAGTCGATGTCCTTTCCTAATGTGACTTTTTTTTCAGGAGTGTTCATTATCTTTTAGGATCATGTATTAAAGAGATCAGCTGCTGTAAAGCAGCAATCTCCCATTATTACCATGTACAAGTGGGACATAGCATTGCACAGAAATACGGTGCCAGATAGGAAAATGTAGGACATCTGCATGGTCTGTCACAAAAATATCATATCTGAAACCACTTTACCAGACTTTGGAAGAATGTGTTGCGTGTCCACTTTTTACTGTGCATCATGAAGCTGGACCGATTTTTGCATCACAATGCATATCACGAATGCTGTGTTCACACTCAAGAATTGAATATCATTAGAGAGCATAGTGTATTGAAAGTGTAATGATATCATAACCTCAAGATGTTTGTTGACTTTACTAGGGTCTCAATAGTGACACATCACTGGACAGTAGTAACAAAGCAACAAAAGTTTGAATGACAAAAAGATATATGAAATGCTGTCATCACATTAAGCCCATCAAAATGTTATCTACAAATCTTACTACCAGTATGTCTGTGATTCATTAAACAGCACGTCAGCCAAAGATATCTTGGAAGTTGTTAGAGGAGCAAATGCCAATGAGATAAATTTCATTTTGTTGTACATATTTGATTCTGTATTTGTGTGTTTCTTTTCACTAGGTGTTTCGCAGTAGGAAGAACTTACGACCCATCAGAAGGTACGCCATAATTTACCCGAAATCCTTTACTGTGAAAAGTCTGGAATTTTTTAACATAAGATATTCTTTTGCTTGTTTGAACCCATTAAAGTCCTAGGGAATTTGCTTGAGAAATGATCATTTTGTCATCAATCATTAAATGGATGATATAGTTTTGGCTAAGATGAGGATTGAGCTTTTAACTTTTTTTTCAAGATACTAAGAAACCACTTAAACCCACTGAGAACGGTTTGATTTTGCTACAACACGCATTTCCCATAGAAGCTTGCTTGCCCGAGTATACACGGGACTCGTCCTCGACGGGTTAATATGAAATATTAAAGAGCGTACAATTTTAAGAGGACTTCAAAGTTTATTTAATGAAAATCGGTTTTGAAGTGGCAGAGATATCCAAAAACAAAGTAAAACAAAGTGATATTAATAAAAGGCACTGATTCATCCTTTCATCCAATCTACAGAGTCTCTAACCTTCAGTGGTCTACATCACCAGTTCCAACAATCACAGGTGAGCACTTCCAAAGGCCTTGATAAATGCAGCAGACATTAAAGAAGGCTGAAACATATCTCCCTCTCTGCCTCTGTCTGTCTCTTTCTGCCTCTATCTGTTGACAATCTCTCTGCTTGTTGCTGTAGGTCATGTGAATTAGCCTCACTCAAGACCAAAGCAGTAGAAACTAGATCCAGATAGTTTATCATATTATGCTTTTGATTGAAATATGCATGGAGCATAGAAGGCAAAGTATATAGACCCTAATAGACTCAGATTTTTCCGTGCAGTGATGTGGCTTTCTACCCACAAAACTTTTGCACATACTTGGTAGAAAATTCTTTCTTGTATGAATGTCATGGCATATGCATTTTGGCAGTCAAAAGGAGTATTGTACTTTTGGGATGTCTTGGGAATCTTTAATCCTTTCCAATGACTGGGTAGTTGTGTACATGATTTTCTTTTATGTTACAGGGGAGCCTTGTTAAAAGGAGGACCTAAAACCATGGGATGAAAATTGCCTTGTTATGTCAGGGTTTCTCACTATATTAAGGTACAGAAACAAAGAAAGAGTTCAGACCTACAAAATCAACTTGTTTTGAGGGGATTGTTTTATATCTAACCTCTTCATAACAAGATTCCACTGTGTTATCATTATTCCATTGTAAACCAGGTGGAGATGTTTGGTCTGTGTGAGGGATCTGAATCATCGAGTAGTGCAGTCTTCTCGCAGTATGTCCAGAGTCTTCGGCGATCTTTCACCGACTTTGGCGTGCCCTTTAGGTAGACACAGAATTAAACTTCAACAGCCTGTGCATGAACCAATAGTGTTGAGCCCTTACATGATTTCTGTGTGTTACCTTTGTACGTGAGATAAAGTTTTTGGTTTTGGTATTTTTCTAAGCCTTGAGATGACACCAGAAAACGGTCATAATTGTGACACTTATTGGATATGTGTAATTTTGTTTCAAGAATAGCCACAACCCTTGAGGTACCAAGTTCTCTCTCTTTTGTATTGCTAAAAATATAATAACCAATGACAACAAGCCAGCCATTCAAGGGATACTGTATATGCCGAATATTTTGTGTTTTTATATTCACGAACTTCGCGAATCAGGTGCTATTTGTGAATTTAAAGGGAACACAAACCCAAAGAGCAATGTGGATTGAGTGAAAGCAGCAACATCAGTAGAACACATCAGTGAAAGTTTGAGGGAAATTGGACAATTGATGCGAGAGTTATGAATTTTTAAAGTTTTGGTGTTGGAACCGCTGGATGAGGAGACTACTAGACGTTATGCCGTATGAGTGGACAACAATTTAAAGAAAATATAAAGAGAATTCCACAAAAAATCCTTTTTGATGAAAATTACAAATTTCATCAACTTGATACTGACATATGTTATGAGTAGCAATATTATTCCCCCTGCTTTCTGAAAGCGGCTAGTCAAGTGCTTTTTCATAATGCTAGAAAAGTGATTTTTTTTATAGAACTTTCTTTATATTTTCTTTATATTGTTGTCCTCTCATACGTCATAACCTCTTGTAGTCTCCTCATCCAGCGGTTCCAAAACCAAAATTTTGAAAATTCATAACTTTTTCATCGATTGTCCGATTTTCCTCAAACTTTCACTGATGTGTTCTATTAATGTTGCTGCTTTCACCCAGTCCACATTGCTCTTTGGGTTTGCGGTGCCTTTAAAAACGCATGAAAATATCAACTCTGATCCCAACATTTGAAGGTAATGTGAAGGCATACATTTCTCCGTTCAGTACTGTACTCCTCAAGCGTGGATTCAACCACCTGCGAAATTGTTGGGAAGTCCCGATTCATGAAGAATTAAACTAGGTAAATATATGGCGTATACAGTACTACTTCATAAAATGGGATGAGGTTGGGTCTTGCCCTTTTCTAGCAATACCATCATGACATGTTGAGAGAGGTCATTCAGTGGTGTATCAACTCTCATTTCTACACTGGACTTTCTATAACACATTTTGAGGCTTATGTTTGATTTGGGGAAATCGTTGCCTCTCATCTCATTTGTTTGATCATTCCTGTGTTGAATCTGATTTTGCCGCTTATGTATAAATCTTCTGTGTCTGACAGGTGAATATAAAAATGGATACCTCGTGATCAAGTCACACATACTTTGATATTGTATGTACCTACAGCTGTAGTGTAATTAAAGTTGATTTATTCTGTCTTTTCTTCCCCCCCCCCCCAAAGGATTGTGGATGTCTGTGGTGCAAGGTTACTGCCAAGCATGCACAGAAAGCAAGTGTTCCAGGTCTGGATACCCAGTGAAGGAGACTACGTTGAAGTGAGTACATATCCTACAGAGCTGCTTGCTGAAGTGTAAACTCCTCTGGATGCACTGCCATTTGTTTGTTAACCCGTTGAGAACAAAGTGGTTTTGCTGTAACGCAGATTTCCCATAGACACCTGCCTGAGCATACTCGGGATTAGTCTTCTGTGGGTAAAAAGCTCATTTCACTTGTCATCATCAAATGTCTTATTGCCCTCGGTGTAAGCTTTGCAAACCAACATCTCGCATAAAGATCTAACCACTACAAATGTATACCAACAATCAACTATTGATGCTAACTCTTTGCTAAATGCAAATTTTTTTATTTATTTTTTTTAAAGATATTTAATATAGTGTTTTGGTTAAAAATTGAGTAAATTTTGAATCATATGCAATTGAATCAATGCCGTCAAAAACTAAAAATAAAACAATATGAAAATTAGTGTTAGCAGGGTTTTAGTTCGCATACATTTAGCACATTAGGGTATTACACCTGTCTGGTAACAACAGCAATGCCACAGTTTGATGATGGTGATGATGAGTCACAAATGATGATTGTGGAAATGATGATCATTGATGATGATGATGATGATGATGGTGATAATAATAATAATGACAATGATAATGGTAATGGCAGTGATGACAATGATGAAGAAGATGATAATGGTGATGACAGTGCTTGTTGTAGTAAAAATAGTATAGCAATTTTAAAGCTAATGATGACCAGGTCACCATAGTGTCCTTCTTTGTGTTCAAGTGTAAGTGGGCAATATCTTTCCAAATGTCTTACCTAACACCACATTTTCATCATGGCGATTATGTGACCATGCACCACAAAATGAACAAAAAGTCGCACCCCTTGATTTTAAGTGAGGACTCAAGAAAGGTGAAACTGGTCAACCAAGTCAATATCAAGTTTTTCATATTTTCTGAATGAGCTACCCTTCTTCTACATCATTTTTAAGTTTGGGATCATAAAATGAATGGAAAAGTGCATTTTCAGCAGTTTTTCTACAACCCTGTTTTTTGTACGAGTAGTGAGATGTCTTTATAGAGGCCCCTTTTCATTTCTTGATAATCCTTTGTACACTCTTCACTTTCAAGTCTGATAACTTTTGAAGGCATAATGCTACTGCTTTGAAAGTTGGAATTAATCATGGAAACTATGTGTTCATAGAGCATGCTCAATTTCAACTTAATCTGATAATTCCTTCATTGTTGTTGCTCCAGTGGTTTATGTCCTGTTTTTGTTTTTTTGTTTTTGTCCCATTCATCACACAGCTAGCACGGTATGGTAAAGATTAAGCCTTGAATAGACAGATAGACCCTGTGCTTTCTCGGTTCACACTTTTCCAGAGTGTGTGATTTCTTTCCAGTATTTAGATAGGTTAGGAGAGTCCATTTCAATTGAGCCATACACCATTGTAAAGCTTAGAGTCTGCTCTTTCAGAATCTGCCCTTAAAAATCCATATCTGGCGACTTTTTGTTGGTTTTGTGATGCAGGGTCACATATAATAATGATAATGATATATCCAATAATGGCCATAACTACAAACTGTCTGATCCCATTGCAGGCGGGGAGTGTGTGCAGCTGCACGGATTACGTGAGCCGACGGCTGAAGATCCGCTACCCGGCAAACCCCAGGGAGAGTGCAGCACAGAGCCGACGGCGCAAATTTGTTCACACGGTACGAGTGACTGCCACTGCTATGTAAATTTAGAGTCCTCTGGATTTTGCCTGTAGTGTCAAAACACTGCATGCATTTCCCAGATTATGATGCAAATTTTGGGATGCATAACCACATGCCGTGAGATTTTACCTGTACATGTACAGGTATAAGCTTCTGTGAATGTTTGTACAGGTAGACCCCTGTATAACAAGCTGCTCTCTTTACAAGAGGTACAGTGCACTCCCGTTATAATGAATACGGTTATAACAAAATGTAGGCTACAATGAAGTAAAATTCAGGGCCCAAAATTATCATGTAGATACACTGTATCTTTATACACATTATTTGTTTGAGTATAAAAAAATTTTGATATATCAAAAAAAAAAAAAACTGCTGGTCCCGAGGACTTCGTTTTAATGGGAGTCACCTGTATACATGTCTTTTAACAAGGTGAATTCTGTGGTCCCAATTTTCCATTTATAACAACAACCTCAAAACCATGACAACAGTCTTGTTATATCAAGTTTCTCACTCAATCAGTGTGCAAAACAAGGAGATATGAAGAGTTGGGACTTGCAAAGTCACCTTGTTAAAGAGGATTTTGCTACAGTGTATATCCAAACTTTTAATAGTGAGATTCCACTGTAAAGGTGTGTATACACCAAGAAGCAGCAGATGGCATTAACCCGTTGAGAACGAACTAATTTTGGAGAGTGGAGGAGAGTAATGGGCTGGAAGTTGAAGTTGCGCTAGTGGAGACAGTAGAAAAGGGAACAGAGAGAGTGGTAAGGAAGGATAGAGTGAGAATCGAGTAAGATGCTCAGAAATCATTAGGAGAAAGATGAAATAGAAGGGAAGGGAAAGAGGGAGGAGTTGAAGGTTGGAAAATCATGGAGATAGGAGAGAGAAGTGAAGATTCATGAAACCAAAGAGAAGAACGAAGTTGGTGAACAATGTGGACTATGGAATGCAGAAACAAACGGAGAAAGGATAAATAATCCCGAAGGAAATGTGAGTTGAGGAGAGATGAGACTTGAGACTATAGATGGGGGGGGGGGGGGGGGGGGAGAGAGAAAACTCTTGGCGAACTTGTGTTAAATAACAAAATAATATTAGATATTTTTTACCCTGAAGTTTTAAAGTTTCTTCATATATCCTTTTTTTTTTCTAGATTCATGGCTCAGCCTTGAAGACGTCAGTTGTACTGTCTTCAATCTTGGAGCACGAGGCTCTGGGGGCAGTGAGGTATGGACAATCATAACAAACACTAAAGCCAGTATGTGGGACTATGTAAACCATTCTGGAAAACCTCTGGGACCTCCATGCAAGCAGTGTGTCAACACCTTGGCTACATTGCTGGAATCATGTTCATCATGTTTGAGCACCTCTCCAAGTCACATGTTGGACAGTGCTGAAGATCACACAAGGGATTTAAGTCACTACGATGCAGCTCGAAGCATCTTGAATTGTGGGTGGCAGTATCAGTGGTGTACAAGGTGTAAATGCATTTCTGATAATGCCAGTAACAAGAAGATGAGGCTTTTATCACTCTCTTAGAGTGAGGGTTATGTAGCATTGGTTACTTTCTGTTGCCATGGAGATGGGTAACCCCCATAATCATTCTCCAGGGGACATCACACTGCTGATTCACGAATATCCCACAAGCAATTTACTCAAGTTCTTGGATGTGGCTATACAGGTACACACATCATCGTATGTGACGTGCATCACAAAACCAACAAAAAGTAGCACGCACTGATTTTATGTCAGGACTTAAAATTGGTGAGATGGGTCAACCTAGTCAATCTCGAGTTTTTCATGTTTTCTGAAAGAGCAAAACTTCATCTACATTCTGGTAAAGTTTGGGATCAATCATAAAAGGAATGGGAAATTGTGTTTTTAGCAGTTTTTTCTAGAACATTTTTTTTTCTAATTCTTTTTTTTTTGTAGGACAGTCTGATTATCATTAGGTGTGTTTTACAGTCCCCTTTTGATTTCTTAAAGACCCTTTATACCCTCTTCACTTTTGACTCTAATACATTGTAACTGTTGAAAAGATGTTGGTACCGCTTTGACAGTTGGTATTAGTCATGGATAGACTGTGTTAATAGAGCATGATCACAATGTGTAAACTGGCTGGTGCAATCGCGATTGACCAAATTAGATTTCATATTACTTTTGTTCAGTATGTATAACAGATATAGACTGCTTTCATTTGGGGCATGGTTGATACATAGGCCCTATGTTAATGTCTCTCAGGATTTCAACTCCATGCTGTGACTGTCGGAGCAATCTCCTCGCATCATAGCATGAAGTTGAGATCTCTCAGGGCAATGATATTAACCATGCCCCAAAAAGCAGTCTATATCTGTATATTATAATTCATGGTTACTGGAATCAAACAAACCTTAAAGGGGCTGTACAGTATTGGTTGAGGTGGGGATTCATGTTTTTTACATTCCTAAGTGAGATAATGAGAAACCTCTTATGAAATATGAAAGAGCATGTAATTTTAAGGATTCAATGTTTATTTGATGAAAATTGGTTTTCAAATGGCCGAGATATCCAAAAAAGTGATAATAATAAAAGACTACAGGCCACAGCTTTATTAGGATCTCTTTGTTTCACCTTGTGTTTGGATATCTCGGCCACTTCAAAACCGATTTTCATCAAATAAACTTTTGATATCCCTTAGAATTGCATGCTCTTTGACAACTCAGTGTGGTTTCTGAATATCTCGCAAAATGTTAAAAGCTAAATCCTCACCTCGACTAGAACTGTACACACCCTTTAACCTACAGTACACACATTTAAACTCAAAGCATCATGTGTGAATATGAACATTGCATTTACACAGAAAAGTTATTACAGTACCTACCAGTGAATGCTTTCTTTGTATATGTACAACCGTACTTCAATTAAATAAAAAAGAATAAACAAAAAGGCAATTTCTTTTATATTGTCTGTTCTGCTGTTATGAAGTGGTTATTGTGTTTGGGCATCATATTAATAGCCTTCAGACTATCTTGTTCTGGTTTAATTCTGTGGTTTTATTTTAGTTTATAGAGGATGATAGCTGTATGTGTGTGTGTGTGTGTGTGTGTGTGTGTGTGTGTGTTACCTTCATGTTAAATGCGCATGGCAAGAAACGTAATCCACACATGAAACAAAATGAAAACACAATACAAACTGATCACATCTTTGCTCTTCTGTGTAATTTTGTTTTGAAAAATACATACATCTGATAACTTTTACAATCTTGCTTGCTTTCAAAATGTCCACACAACAACAAAAGAAATCAAGACTGCCCTCACTCCCTGCAATATCACTGCACCATTCTCATTTCCCCTTTAAAAAACAAACAAACAACAAACTGCCATTTCTCATCATTTGCAAACACTGCTATGATTAATAAATAAGGTTATTAGGATGTACACTGTACAACATTGGTCATAAAGTAGTGTTTTTATATACAATCACAAAAATGTTACACATTATTAAGAGACAAAACACATTCGTGTAAATATAGCTCCGATATTGATCTTGAACCACACAAGGAATAATACTACTTGTAGTAATTTAAAAAAAAAAAAAAAAAAAAAAGATTGTTCATAATTAAAGGATTGCTACATTGTGCCTGGTGAGACCTTGAATAAAAACAAGATATGCTTAACTCCATGGTGTGAACAGGGCATGGGGAACAGTGAAGAGAATAGATTGAAGTCCTGCTTTTCCTCACCACAATGTCAAGTTGGATTATTTTGGCGTTTAGGTTTTGTGGTAACATGAAACTCCTGATGAAATTTTGAACAATGTAATGGTATGAACAGCAGCTTTTTGCTGGGTAGATGCTGTATACTTTTCATTAATAGAGAAACAGAAACATTGATTACTTTCTAAACCTTCAGTAAAGAAAAAACAAAAAGAAGAAGTTAATGATTTCAGTAATTCAAATTTTCTGATAAATGGAGCACAATTTTGAGACTAGCCATTCACAGATTTAAAAAAAAACAGAATTTAAAAAAAAAAAAAATCCAAGGAAACATACATGCCAGCAAAACACAGGAATAGGCTAGCACTGATTTTCAGCATGAATGAAGAATTTCTAAATGGGTATAATTTCTCACACTTTGGCATACGTTTTCTTCTGCTCAAGCACAAAGTTTTGTTCGTATTTCTTGCTGGCAAGCATGAGTGGCTTATGTACAAACAAACAAAATTTTGGCATCACCTTCAGTTACTTGCAGCCCTTTTTTTTGGGGGGGGGGGGGGGAGGGGGATGGAAGTCAAGCAATGTTTTTATTATCCTGACATAGTAAAATGTACTTGACTTGCTCCTTTCAGAAGGCAGGGAGAGTAATATTACTATGAACATATGTCAGTAATAATATTAATTCTTATATTTTCCTTACTATCATTACACACATGTGACAGACTGTAGCCTTTCCATCCTACAATCCATGTGGATTAATCCAAACCTTTAAGAATGCTTTGTATTTTGAACACAACTTGTCCAATTCCCTCAAAATTCATTGATACGTTCACAAGATACATATTTTCCAGGAGTAAAAAAAAAAAATCCCTTTCTCACTGATAGATAACTTGTACTCGAGAGGGATGGCTCATTTCAAACGCCGTATTTTCAGAAGCAGATATGTGAAAACATGAGAAAGTGGTCAAATAATTTTAAATCTCAATAGTGTGATTATTCATATTTAATGTTATTTGGCTTCTTATCAGCTGTTGACATCAGCTGACCTTGGTAACAAGATAAATGACTTCTGCGTAGTATTATTACAATATCTCCCTGCAATTATGAATCATTTATTATTCATCATGAATTATCAATCATCATTTCCCTGTTCTTTAAAGGGATCGTATGGTTTTGGTTGAGACCTAATTTCAGGTTTCCAACATTTTTTGGTGAGATAATGAGAAACCTCTGGCCCTTATGAAATATGAAGGAGCATGTAATTCCATGAAGAATTCAACAATTATTTGATGAAAATTGGTTTTGAAATGGCTGAGATATCCAAAACAGAGCAATTCTAATAAAGTGTGGGACCCACCTCTTACTATGATTGCTTTGTTTTACTTTGTTTTTGGATGTTTCAGTCATTCCAAACTTGATTTTTATCAAATAAACTTTGAATTCCTCTTAAAATGGTATGCTCTGTACTATTTCAAAAGTGTTTTCTTGGTATCTCACAAAAAGTTAAAAGCCCAATTCTCATCTCCACAATACTGCCCATGGAATGGGTACGGTTCACATAGCCACACCTCTTCAGTGAGTAATACACATTGCAGGGCTGCCAACTCTCACGCATTGAGCGTGAGACTCACACATTTTGGTCCTTTCTCACTCTAAAATTTTATTTCATTTGCATGCATTTCTATTGATCTCACTCATTTTGACTCCTAAATTATAGCATTGGCCTATGGGAGTCTCACTCTCAACTAGTTTCCAGTGTTGGCAGCCCTGACATTGTTTTTAATTCTTGACATTGCATGGAATAAAGTCATTGCCAACACGTCACAAGTGTTTTCACATAACAACGGTGAAGTATTTGTGTCAATAAAAAGAAGGGGATTACAGTAAATTCTGCCTCTCCAAGGGAATCTTATTTTATAGGCCTGTCTGTTGCATGCATTTCTGGAAATTGCACTGAGAGAAAAAGCTGCTAGTATTGCCTTTAAAAAAAAAAAGAAAAAATGTTTTGGAATGCATCCTTCACTTAAAAACTATGAACTTTAAGCACGGCAAAAACTTGACACTTGGTATTTCCATCTTTCAAATGTACAGCAATCTGATTAGGCAAGATAGGCGATTGTCATTTGCTGAGTTTTTTCCCTTTATCAATAATTCTTTGTAATTCCTTGGCATCAAGAAATAAATACATACTGCCCTCTATGGTAAACTGCACCTGCCTCCTACATTTTGGCATTGGCACAGTTAAATATAGTACACAGATTTTATAGCTCACTTAGGCATAAAAAATGTGATTCAAATAACCCTTTTATGTCAAGTGCCTTAAACTACATTTGTACGAGGAATGGAACGGATTATACTGGCAAGAAAATTGCAGAATTCTAATCGGGGAAACTGAAACAAATGCACATACTTGTTCAAGTTTTTTCAAAGTCCCGTCACTCACAACCGCAAGGCGTGTATGTTTCTCAAAATGACAGGGGAATAAGTTCTTATACACAGACATCATACCTGCAGAAGCAGAATATGTCTTCTGTCTGTTAACCTCTTGACTGCTTTGAGTGCTGACTGGCACACAAAAGTTTGAATTCCCTTTGGCAAATGGGTTTCAAATAGCGAAGGTGGGCTTTTAGGAGCGAAAAGCCAGAAACATTGGTGGCATGAAGCTTTTGCGAAGCACAGCTGGTGGGTTTTTTTGCAGCAGGAAACTTTCGCGTATTGTCACTGGCATTCAATGCACTGTGCAGACAAAACATTTTGCCTGCATTTTACTTTCACAAATTTTGGCTCGAGAAATTTGCAAAAGTTTCTGCTTTAACAGTAAATGCCTCTAGAGGAGGAGAGTGCTTGGACTGCATTGTTGATGATTATAAGAGAGAGAAAAGCTGACAGGCTGAAGTCTTCATACTAGTACACTCTCCTCCCCATCCCCCATACGTCGGGTAAGCCGAATAAGTTCCTCGCGCACTGCGTTCGTCACCTGCGGAGAGTACTGCCCAGTCGGGTACCTCAAGTTGCTTGATACGTCCAGCTCATCGTAGAACTTGTCCACCGCCTTCCCGACTCCGTGCTCGCGGCTGCTGAGCATCGCTCGGACCTTCCCCTCGCTTGGTGGCGTGGCTTCCGAACTGAGCGATCTCTCCGTCCGAGGGGGCTTGGAGACGTTGGCGACGCTCGCCTCCGGCTTGCGGGCCGCCGGCTTGGAACCGCGACCCCGTGACCCCGTCACGCTACGGTCGAATGACCACTCATAGTCGGGCTCACCCTCCAGCAGAGCCACGCTGCGCTTCCGCAAGGGCGCCCTCGTGGAGACCTCGGGGCTCGGCTGCTGTTCCGTGTTCTGCGTTTCTAACATGTCCTTCAGCATGTCTGCGTAGCGCTCCACCGCGCCCTGTCTCCCTCTCAGGCTGTCGCCATCAGGACGACGCTCCTGGGCCGTCGACGATCCAAACTGATGACCCGGCAACGACCTCGGGGGCTCTGGAGACGGGTTGACCCCGCCCGGTATGGAAGCCTACAAGTAATAATGACCAGAAAAAAAAACCAAATAAATTCTGTATATGCTCTCCTAAAACAGACAATATTTTATCGTAATAAAAGCAGAAGTACAACTGTACAGTACAGTGTCCAAAAACAAGACCAAAATCTTTCAAGCAGGCAATAGAAGGGAAAAAGTCATGAAATAACTCATGAAGATGTTGTTCTACTCCTGTCCATTGAGTCACATTGCAACATCAATGTACAGTGGACTCCCGTTAAAACACAGTTCTCGGGACCGACAGTTTTCTGTCGTTATACCGAAATTTCGTTATATTAAACCAAACAAATAAACAATAAAAATACATAGAGTGGATAGTGTTGCGGCCAGAAATTTTACTTCGTTAAAACCGGAATTTCGTTATAACCTTGCTCGTTATAACGGGAGCGCACTGTACTGACAAATGCATTTCTTTTACATTAGATCAAGATGGAGACAAAGCAATACAAGGGCTAAGAAAGTTATGATTTAAACACAAAACACTTTTTTTCTACTTTTGTTTTGTTTGATGTTGTTTGTTTTTTGTTCCACTTCTCTTTTTTTTCTTTGAACTCTTCTGATCAAAAGTGATTAAAGCTAACCTTTGATATATGATGACATAAATGGTATCCCGGGGTACCAAATAAAAATCAGCCATTTTGTTGAATTATTAATTTTTTTAAAAAAGGCTGTACCCTGGGTGCCAAAAAGAGGAAATTATTTTGGTGCTGGAGCTTGCGCGCGCTAGCCACTACACTGCACTGCACTAAAGCACACGCTCGTGGTATCACAGCTTCCATGCACGCATAGTATAACATGCAGTGGCATGGACGTGAGGTGGCGCTACATAACGCGGTTACCCGGGGTACTACGGTACCCCGGGGTAACGCGTGATGCATCATATGGCCTATGGCAGGCCTATATAATACCTTGAACAGATTTAAAAATCTGGTGTTGATTGGAGGGAAGAGAGGGAGGGGCAACAGCCTGGACAAAATGATCTAACTTCATACAGGAAGCTTCCGGTACTTGCACCCCGTTCACACTCAAATCCTAATGCTGCCAACCCACCGGTTCCTGTGATGGGGAGAGCCTGGCCACCTCATCACCAGCCTGGTAGGGACTCCAGACTAGTCTGCTGCCCTCCTGTGGTGGCTTGCTGACAGGGACCACCACCACTCGACTGGTGTTGCTCAGGTCCGAAGTTTGCGTCATTCCGTCTGTGGGATTGAACAGACATGGATTAGAATAAACAAACAAAAATCAGGGGTACCTATTTAAAGATAATATAAAGTTTTGGTACCTCAAAAGTTTCCCTGAATTCTTGTGTTTCAGGTTAAAGTACCTTTCATATAACTGACACTGTGAGACTTACTCGCCCCAAAGTGCTCTCATGTCTCAGTAATCATGCAATTAACTGCGACCAGCAGCCCCATACGCATAGCGTAATGGGGCTTCACATTGTAACATTCAGGATCACGACAGATTTAGTATCGCGGGTAAATATAAAAAATATCCAAAAATTTCTTCAATTTGAAGACTTACCAATTAAGTTGAAGTATTGAAAACAGGCTTCGGGCAACGTTTGGTTCTGCCAATAGTCCCTTTCTGTTCGAATTGATGACTGAATGTGACTCGGTCAAGTGGACCTTGGGAGAGCTACATACACTGAATACCACGGCCAGCGCATGCGCACACAAACATCTTATCCGTTCATGGATTTGAAATTTGTGCGCATGCGCTGGCCGTAGTATTTAGTGTATGTAGCTCTCCCAAGGTCCTCTCGACCGAGTCACATTCAGTCATCAATTTGAACAGAAAGGGACTATTGGCAGAACCAAACGTTGCCCGAAGCCTGTTTTCAATACTTCAACTTAATTGGTAAGTCTTCAAATTGAAGAAATTTTTGGATTTTAAGTTAATATTTACCCGCGATACTAAATCTGTCATGATCCTGAATGTTACAATGCGAAGCCCCATTACGCTATGCGTATGGGGCTGCTGGTTGCAGTTAGCTATGCGTACACGTGTTTTGTATGGGGCTGCACGCTGCTGGTCGCAGTTATCATGCAGGTTTCGTACAATACGTGTACTACCTCGCCACGCCGTCGAACGGCGGTGGCTCTGGTACGAAACCATTATTGCATGATTACTAAGACATGTGAGAGCACTTTGGGGCGAGTAAGTCTCACAGTGTTAGTTATATGAAACGTACTTTAACCTGAAACACAAACTAAGACAAGGAAATTCAGGGAAACTTTTGAGGTACCAAAACTTTATATCATCTTTAAAGAGTGGATGACAGTAAACAGGCTACAAACTAAATACATGCACCAATGGCAAGTTGGTAAAGGGCTAAAGATTGATTCTGGCAAATGTTGAATATAAAGACATCTTCGCTAGAGCTGTACTTCAACCAATCGAGCCCAAGAAATCACACTTCTGGTGTCTATTTGTCTTGTTATCTTTTGTATGATATTTTACCATTCATTTCAGAGTACAAATTTTTGATTTTAGCCCTATTTCTATACATAGTTTACCATTAGTAACTTCCACTGCAGAATTATTAGAACCCTCAAAGCTGCTTACTGTAAAAGTGGATATTTTTGCACGACTAATTTTTCGCGCTTGGCCGGATAAGAAGAGTTTCATGTGCTTTTAATTCTGCGGAATCAAGACATCACGCACAGGAACATATGGCAAGCAAAAATATCCGCGTGCTTTTATTTTCGCGCTAGCTTCTGGTTGCGCGAACTGTGCGAAAATTTCAACACGGGAAAAATTTCCACTTTTACAGTAATTTGCATCTGACCTTTAAATTGGCGACATAGTTTTGAATACTTAAGTTAACACTGTTTTTCGTCTTAAACTTGCAAATCTTGGGAATTTTTGGTTTCTGATATCATGCTGATGTACTGACTCTAAGCAGTCCAATCTACTGGTGTTTCTCCAATAGGAATGTTATAAAGTATAGGACACACACTGAAATTTGCTGAGTTGGAAAGACCATGATTGGGTTATGGTGACGTAAAGGTTTCAACTCCAAACTTACTGCTTTTAAATTTCTAGTAGAAATATAGTGTGGCCCGTCTTGCTTGCAAGTACCATATTCTAACTGACCATCATTCCCCCAATTAAAGGACAAGTTCACCTTCATAAACATAAGGATTGAGAGAATGCAGCAATATTAGTAGAACACATCAGTGAAAGTTTGAGGAAAATTGGACAATCAATGCAAAAGTTATGAATTTTTTAAATTTGTGTGTTGGAACCGCTGGATGAGGAGACTACTAAGGCTCATGATGTCATATGAGTACAACAGTATAAAGAAAATGGAAAGAAAATTCAACATATTTTCACTTTTTTCGCATAATAAAAGAGCACTTGACTTGCCTCTTTCTAAAGGCAGGGGGAATAATATTACCCATAACATATGTCAGTAACGAGTCAAGGGAATGTGCACTTTTTTCAAAAGATGAAATTTTGTAAAATTCTCTTTATTATTTCCTTATATTGTTGTACGCATGTGACATCATACACTGCAGTAGTCTTCTCATCCAGCGGTGACTGCACAAAAACTTCAAAAATTCATAACTTTTGAACGGATTGTCCGATTTTCCTCAAACTTTCAATGATGTGTTCTACTAATATTGCTACATTCTCTCAATCCTTATGTTAATGAAGGTGGACTTTCCTTTAACCCCATATCCGTTGATGCCTGTTGGGTACTGTACAAAACCTATGGGGATTTCAGAAACTTTGCAAGGAACAGGTTAAAGGAATGGTATAGTTTCGGTTGAGACCTACCTTCAGGTTTCTACATTTCTTAGTGAGGTAATGAGAAAACTTCTTATAAAATGTGAAAGACCATATAATTCCAAGAGGAATTCAGCGTTATTTTGATGAAAATTGGTTTTGAAATGGCTGAGATATCCGAAACAGAGCTATCCTAATAAAAGGGGGGATCCATCTTTTATCAGGATCACGTTGTTTTACTTTGCTCTTGAATGTCTCAGCCCTTCCAAACCGATTTTCATCAAATAAACTTTGAATTCCTCTTAGAATGGTATGCCCTGTACTATTTCATAAGTGGTTTCATGGAATCTTGCAAAAAGTTAAATGCCCAATAACCCTCATCTTCACCAATACTATACCATCCCTTTACTGTGACCTTATTGCATACTTTGCTTCCATAATGATGCACAACGCTGACAACGGCTACTGCCCTGGCTAGGTCTACCCACCTCTTAGCACATCTTTCTGCTTCCGCTTTGCACTCGCTGGCACCACGTAGTCGCCGGCCAGCCTGCAGATGGGGAAAAAAGAACAACAACAAACAAACCTTTAAACAGGAAGAACCCCGGGACGAAAGCACAGCTAGTAGATGAGCTTTATGATCAGCCCACTCAAAATCGTACCAATTGTTTCATTCGTTTCATTGTTTCATTTGGCACGTATAATCAGAGTTATAGTTATTCAACATCACAATTTACCACATTGTTTTCCTATAGACCTTGCACATATGTCAATGTCAGGGCCATATGCCTTTAAATACAACGACTCATCATGGCTTCACAACAATGATCAATCTGTGACACAGAAAGGGTTAAAGTCCAACAGGTCCACGCAACCAGGTTTATGTGGTTTGACACTGTATCTTTTTGTTTCATCTTTGTTATTCACTGTTAATATTTCATAAATCACATTAAAAACCTCTCTTTCATCAAGGTCCCATTTTGTCCACACATCACTGTTCACTGTTTAAATTCTGATATCAAAAACATCTACAATGCAAAATTCATGATTGATCTTCAAATTGGCAACAAATTTTACAAGATTAGCATTAATGTTTCCGACTCACACTGGAAGATATTTGTATACATTTTTTTGGATTTTGTTCACATCTAATGGGTTAAACCAGCCCATCTCTTCTCTATCCCAAGTAGGGTAATAATGCAGTATATTCAGAATTGATAGGTCAATTTCTGAAGGAAAAAAAAATGCCTAAATTCCTGGTCATTACATAATAAAATGCTGAAGAGAATTCAACTCAAACACCAAAAGTGGACCAAAGAAGACACTTTCTCCAAAACATGGTAGAAATCATGTGGTATTTGAAGACTACTTTTTTTCTCCCTTCAGTTATTGTAGACGCCATATATTTCGCGAGTCTCAATTTTTGCGAATCGGGAATTCCCGACGATTTCGCGAGTGGTTGAATTCGCGATCACGGAGTCTTTGTACTGAACGGAGAAATGTACATGCATACATCACATCCACGTCGGGATCAGAGTCAATATTTTTGTGTGACTTTAATTTCGCGAATAGCACCTGACTCGCGAAATTCACGGAAATAAAAACCTCGCAAAATATTGGGCGTATACAGTAACCCGTTGAGGACGTTTTGATTTTGCTACAACACGCATTTCCCATAGACATCTGCCTGAGTACTGTATACTCGGGACTTGTCCTCAGCGGGTTAAAATTGACAAAGAAAATCTAAACTTATACATGCGACTAGTTAGTACTAAGTTGGCTAAATCATAGTATTGTATTTTAACTTTTTTTTTGGTTAGATTTTAGTTTTTCCTGCAAATTCGCATTTTAGGTATGAACAATTTCAGAAACTTCTGATACTTTGCAAAAACGTTGAATAAAGTGAAAACGATATTCTTCCACCTTACATTCAAAGAATTTATACAGACTACAGTGTGAATTCCAACCCTACTCCCCAAAACTCGTATTAATTATTTGTGTGCCATTGGTGAAAAAAAACCCTGTGTTTCACATTATTCTGAAACCACAATGCATGAACGTTTTTGGAAAACATTCTATTTTTCAGAGCCATGTAACTTACCATA